>NW_020798160.1:0-92154 GCF_002237265.1 Aspergillus thermomutatus | reverse complement strand
TTGCATCGTCAGGCTACCTGGTCGGTAGGCCTCAGGCAAGTATCGGATATAGTCCAGGGACTATATCACCCCTTCCCAAAGTAGTTGACTAGCAGAGAACAGCAGAGACGGATCCCAGGGTGTGACATTTAGCTTAGTTTAAATCAACTGCTTAGAAAGATGAAAGTGAACCCAGTTAATGATTCTATAGAAAGGGAATGATCCGATCAAAGTATGCAATCTCTCCAGAAAAAGAGTGATTTAAGTGGAATTATGGATACACTAAATAAGGTATAATACTATTATACAAAACTCTTATTTTACTAATAATAAGAAAGGTTTGAAGACTTGCTACCTTCATCAATGTAAGTCCACAGTGAAAAGAGGTATTTCTAAGTCTTTAAACATAAAAGCGGCGGCACCCGAATCGGGCAACCGGGCCAGAAGCGCAGGAAAACAGTTCAATAATGGACTACTGAACTGTTTTTCTGCGGAAACTGTTTGACTTTCTATTTCCGGATTCGGTCCGAAGTGCCGCCGCTTTTTGCTCACTGAGCCAGCAGGATCGTGACCGGAGAGAGAGTGCGTGCCCTGATCGCTCCCTGAGCAGTCCCGGAGCTCTCCGGATACACCCTGATCACTCACTGATAATTGCCTGAACACGGACAGAGTAGGATTGATTATTCACCCTGAGCACCACATGACAGCCAAATAAAAGTCGTTAAAGCCAAGCCTAGCCATCAGTCCTCTTTTTCTTGGGGGCATAGTTTTCACGTTGGCCTAATGACATACATGGGTCTACGATTTTTTGTTCGCTTATGATATTAGGAATAGAACAGACTCGCAAAAATGAGCATAAAAGGCGCAAGCTCGTTACGCTGCACTGTGCTTACAGAAATCGCTAAGCCTACCCTATCATCAAAACTTACTTCCAAATATTCAGCCCATTGCATAGATTGCGCCGTGGCAGATCCCCCAAAAGACGCAGCTCATTAGCGCAGTTCCGTAGCCTCAAAGACCGAAGGCAGGAAACCCGGAACAGAGGAAGGTCGCTTGGAATATCTTCCCACAGTGGAATATTCACCAGGTCATGCCGAGACTTCGACTTCCATAGACGGAGAAAATCCTCGTCCTGGCTACGCTTCAGAGCAGCAATGGCCGATGTAATTCATCCTTTACTCTTATTTAACTAGCAGACAGGGCAGTATCCCCGGTACCTCAGTCTGAGCGAGGTCTTGGAGCGGGTGCTTATCGCGGCACCATTCGGGCACTGCCATCCATGGAAATGAGAAGAGCATAGGACGGAATGTCCAGGAGACGTGACTATAGAATGCTTGTTATTGCTAATGTGCAACGGAAGAGAAGATAGGCCAGCAAGGGATTGGCAGTCGGATATTTGTTACATGGCTTAGGACATACAATGCACTACAGGTCAGCAAGCCGAGAGAGAAGGCCCTCCATAGCCTGCAACCCCGACTTGTGTATGATACATACTGTACTGGATCCTACACCTACCATTGACCGTAGAGAGATCCATGGGTCCCTTTCACGGTTTCTCGACACATTCTTTGGCCTGACCTGGTCTTTGGAGGTACACGTGACCCACCAGACAAGGGCAAAAGGATCGCAATGACTTTCTTGGTCTCCTCGGTCTCGCATCAGTCCTAGGCTCTTCCTCAGCTCCTTTGCACGTAAGTGTTCGAAAAATAGAAGTATGTACACAAGGGTGTCTTCGATATCTCATCCATTACGCTGAGGCTGGGCAGCTGAGGCCTGGCGAGTAGATGTTCTTCGAATGAGACTCGACTTCTGCGTAGATGGGGTGGCTTTGGTTGGACGACATGCAAAGGATAGAGATCCCGATGCGCTATAGTCTATTAAGTGCTTGGATGTTTGCTCTGCACGGAAGCCTGGCTGTAGTAGGCGTGGAGGATACGATGACCCTTGATCAAATAACATCCGAGCTAGACCGAAGAAAACGAGGTTAATTTAGCTCTCGACAACAAAAACAAGAGAAGAGTTCCTCTTCAAACATAAGCTAACCTCTTAGGGCCCCAGAATATAGACAAACATTCTTTGGATGTCAGAGGAACTCGGTGCGATACATGTCACTCACATGAGAAACTCTGGCTAGTCAATAACGAACCGCCAATTCCAACATTGATGGCCACGACATTCGAGTAAATATAGAGTACCTCGAATGTAACACTCTTACCTGAGCGATAAGTATTGCTTCAACCGGAAAGAAACGCTGTGATATCAAGGCCAGCCCTGATGAAAACTGATTCGATACCATCCGTTCTCTGGTTCGCATAAGGGATGAACAAAAGTCCGAAAGGGTAAGGTGAAGGATACGTATCTGTTACAGACAGTTACGTACCGGCGTGTCAGCAGCCAAGATACGATTGTATTTGGCTTCGTAACAGTCGGTATGTAATCAGCTGTGGCTGTGCAGTAACTACCATAAGGGTCAGGCATCTGACGACAAAGTTTGAGCCTAGAGAAGCTGTGGCTACTCTACTTCTGGCGGCCCTCATCCGAGTTTATATTGGAGGAGATTGGGCAAGAGCTCAAGATATTCCTTCTCTACCTATCAGTTGCTTGACAAACGTCTGAGTGACTCAGTAGAAGATGTCCTTCCGTTAATGAGCGGAATTTATGCGACAGAACGAAGGCAAATACAACATATCAACTAACTGCTCATAGCGAAATCTCTGGTTTAAGTTGTTAGGTGCGTACTCTCAATAGAAACTAGAAGCCACCAAGCTCGAATTTCGTAACATTCGGTGCCCGGGGAGCTGGTAGTCTAAGGATCAAAGGAGAAAACATTCGAGATTCTTCTGAGTAACCAAGGCCGAAACATCCGGGACTCGCAAATATCGCCACGCTACCATAGATGAACAGAGGACAACCGCGAGTACAGGAGACACGATAGGACCTAGGCAAAGAGTGTTTTTGCTGCAAACCAGGACGCTCTAACAACGTAAGCGGGAACAATCTACATAAGAATGAGTGACGACCAGGGGTTACATCCCGGAATATACGGCATGGCGCGCTTGTCATCTTGGCAGCTGCAGGGTACTTTGGTTATTGTAGGACGCGAACAGTTATGGAACTAAGAAACCAAGGTAACATATGTAGCTGGAGTTAAAGTACACATAATAATTTAATAAGGCCCGAAGCAGCTCGCTTCTCAGCAATACTAATGATATATCTCCCACATCTCGTCTGATTTCATGCGAGGACTCCCCGGTTAGCATCCACTACACATCGATTCCAGCAAGTACTGGATTTCCTCTTACTTCCGAGTCCGTCTTTGTTTGGTCCGACTCCTAATTAATTCCCCCATCCTTCCTGTCCACTACCCTGAGAGCGAAGCCAGCAACTGTGGAGAGTGCAATGAAACGTAGCAAAAGCAAGCGCACGCTTGTTGCATGCGGTTAGAACTTTGCTTTGCCAATCTCAGCAGTCTTATCCTTCTCAGTTCAGTTCCTTATGCCACCGTTTCAAGTGCATTGCCGAAAGCTCAAAAGGAGATGTGTCATCGCTGCGGATGGCGCCCAGGCGCAATGCGAACACTGCATTTTGCGGCAGAAGGACTGCCAATTCCTGCGCGTTGGGGAGGAAGTAACCCTGAATGCAGAGATGGGAACTCCAGTGGCACAGTCTACATCAGGTGTGCATCAATTGTCTTAGGGCACGTCGGAACTTCTAGATAAGCTGACGATAGTATTTTGTGGATGCTCAGTCTCCGCGCTCCAGGTTGTGTCCGCAGGCACATCCTACCCGCCCTCGATGGCAAGCACGTTGCCAGCTGGAATGGTTACAACTATGACTCCCAGTCTTTGGAGTGGGACACATCCTTCGATGGCCGCCGTGGCAGCCAACATACAGCCACTGAACTTCGGCGCTTTAGATACACACTTTGTTCAACCAAGAGCACCTGCTTCGCCAAGACGGGCTCCAATGCCCACGATGTCCCGAGCGCAGGAAGATATGGCCGTGACGTATCCCGCCTCCGACGCGTCTGGGGAGTCGATGGCCCACGGCCTGAGGAGAAGAGTAACGGATCCCGTTTGGCCTCTTACTAGGAGCCAAGTTGATCCGGAGAGTTTTTTCCCTGCCAGACTCCAAGGGACGCCGATGTTGGCCTCGGGCCAGCCAGTAGGTGTAGGGTATCCGGCACGGGAGATGGAGAATGTGATACCCCAGGACGGCTTTAACGCTGTTAAGGGAGAAATGTCACCTAGCTATTCCGTCTCCCGGAATGGAACAGTTGAGCAACCCTTGCCGTCTCCGCCGGGGGACTATACAACGTGGGGAGACGTGTACCGGTAAGCGAATCACATTGGCGTGAGAGTCTTAACGGAAATTTCTCAGACATCCTTCAATATTCCATTCGAGCATTATGCCACGATTTACCTTGACCATATGGGTCAGCTCGGGGTCGTCGAGTCTCCTTCTATCCAGGGACACGGGACCGTCTTCACTTCCGAAGCACAAAATAGATTTATGGAAATATTGGAGCGATCCGAGCAAGGACATTGTAAGTCTTTGGTCTGCGCTATGATAAGAGTCCCCGCCAGTTTTATTTCTCAGCTAACGAGCTCGGTATTAGGAGTGCCTACTACTTCCTGCGGATACAGTGAACCCCAGGACACGACCTACCATCACCAGGTGAAATGCCCCAAGGCTTCTGTTAATAATTCTGATTCTGGGGTGTCCTCAGAGCGCTTTTCCCACCCCTTACAGGAGACTTCAGAATCATTTACGGAGAAGGCTTTGATGATTGGAGATACGACAAAAATCGTCGCGTAATATAAGTCTTGTTTCAAACAGTTGAGGCAGTATAACTGCAGGCTAATTGCCAAAGCTTTCATTAAGTTCATTGAGCCGCAAAAACGGGCAAAGCACCCTTACAAGAGTCTCAAACGTCTGAAGGGTGATCCACAAAGCACGAAGCCGGATTGGTGGCCTTCTGATGTTCCTCACAAGGAACCAGACCATCTGTTGAAGGACCGTAAGTTGTTCGGAGCTCGGCTCGCTCCATAAGGCGCCTACAAGTTATGTCAGAGCGACTTCGCCTCTTGATACATATCTTGCGAAAGCTTGGCGGGCGGGGAATAACTTGTGGCGAGCTGCAAGAAGTCGCTGGTGATTATAGGCGGCAGCTACTTCCAAAAGAGGAGATCGGGATGAAGATGAAGATCCTTAACAATATCTTCAAGGTTCGGAGGCTTGAAGAGCAATATGAGCGTGAGGAAATTGGTCTGTCGCTCCAGAAGCTGATTCATGCCCAGATGCGAATACGTGTATTTACATTCGCAACAATGACACAATTGCTATAGAGTTTGGAGGTCGTGAGGCGTCCAGCGAAGCGAAAGACGAAGTCGCGTCTGAAGAGCTAGGTGATCTTTAGGAATTAGTACTCCCGGGCCGACACCGCGGCGGAGACGCGTCCGTCGACAATGCCACCAACATCCCGCACTTCATCAGCAAGCACCGCATCGAGCAGCATCTCTTTGAGCGGACCCGGGATGCGGAGATGTCCTGGACGGTGCTGAGGCCGGTGTTCTTCTTCGACAACATCACCCCGGACTTCATGGGGAGGTTGGTCGTGACGGCGTGGGACGCGTATCTGCAGGGGAAGCCGCTGCATTGTATCGCCGTCAGTGACATCGGGTATTTTGCTGCGCAGGCGTTTCTCAACCCGGCTGAGTACCGGAACCGGTGTCTGTCGTTGGCGGGGGATGTGCTTACGTATGAGCATATGCAGGAGGTGATGCGGCGGAAGATGG
Organism: Aspergillus thermomutatus; assembly: GCF_002237265.1. Classification (NCBI taxonomy): domain Eukaryota; kingdom Fungi; phylum Ascomycota; class Eurotiomycetes; order Eurotiales; family Aspergillaceae; genus Aspergillus; species Aspergillus thermomutatus. The sequence goes on along the minus strand of NW_020798160.1, from coordinate 86,377 downwards.
GAAGGGAGGCGCCGACGACGTTCCGGGTGGTTTGTTATATGGTGATGTGGATGGCCAAGGACATGAGGCTTATGTTTGAGTGGTTCTATGCGCATGGCTACCGGGCTGATATTCCCAGGTTGAGGGAGATGTATCCCGGGTTGAAGGATTTCGAGAAGTGGTTGGAGGAGGATAGTCAGTTTGTTAAACATTAGTTCTTAGTTACCTTAGTTATTACCCTGTATCATGTTCGTTGATAATGATAATATACTGTCTTGAGCCTCTGTCGAGTATAGATATCTGGTCACTTCTTCGCACCCTGCTCACGTCTCAATTCCACCTCAGCTTGAATCTCCCTCGTATTCTCCCTCGCATCCACCATCAAAGCCGCTGGGTTCCAAACACACAGCACCAAACTCGCAATGAACATCAGCGCCGCATCGAGAATAATCGCGTACACCTCGTGCGTAAACAGATACCCCCGCCACCCATTCATCAGCTCCATGCTCCGATACACGCCCCGCGCCACCATACACGTAACCGCAATCATCAACGACAGCGAGATTCGCCGCAGGGCTTGATTCCGGGAAATCGGGCCTAGTCCTCGGTAGATCACGTACTCGAGCAATGTAGCAAAGACACAGGTCGAGACCAGTTGCCAGATTATCCCGGCCACCATGGTATAGGTTCCCGGCCAGGGGGAGGTGTTCTGGCTGAATGCGGCGCCGGCAAGACCGCCGCCAACGGCCTGGAGGAGGAGACTGAAGAAGTCGACCGTCATGAAGATGATGAGATAGAGGTTTGGTCGGAGGGGGGACTTGTCCTGTCCGATGATGGGGATCATCAGGCTCAGGACGCCGTAGATGCCGGCTGTGGTGAACGCGGGGGCTGTTCATATCGTTATAGCTAGTTCTCAACAGTGAAAAGGAAAGGGGGGCATCTACCCATAATCAATGCGGCCAGCTGCATCTCGAGCAACTTGACTGAATACGGACAGCGATATGCCACGGTACGGCCCAGCCATCCGGTAAACTCGCCGAATGCACCCAGGGAGAAGGCTAGCCCAAGCCAGATGTTCCTATGCCGAAAGGACTGCCACACATGGATAATGGTGACCGCCAAAAAGAGGATCAAAAAGATAATACCGGCCGCAAGGGAGGGGCGATAGCCGAAGGGGGTGGGAATATTCGGGCTATAAGGAAGACAATCGGGGGTTCTCTCCATGGTCGCCTCTCTGGTTGTAGACCCAGATAGAAAAGGAATATATGGAAGCACTATCTGGAAAGTTGAGAATGAACAGATGTACACTAATAACTGTATCTATCAGGGGAACCAAGGCAGAGAATGCAAGAGGTGTTGATGAAGGGGAATGGGCGCTAGTGATAATAAGCACGCCATTTCTCTTTATCTCTTATTACCATTGGTGGTCAGCTCCATGTTGGGCCACAAAAGGCACCGAGATGAGATACATGTCTTGCATGGATTAACCTTGGCAAAGATGACACCTCATCGACATCCAATCGATCCCTGAGTCTCTGTGGATACCATGATAGGACCCTGTAGTTTGATCTATTTCTTCCAACGCTGTGAGATATCTGGCAGAGATAGCATTCTTGGTCGTCTACTATGTCGGCGACTGGTCAGCTGAGGGCGCCAGTGCAGTGAGTTTCCCCTGCCTCAGGTAGCATAGTGTGATCACTGGAGAAGATTGGGAAGGTTGACAATTGCTCCCGTGTGAGACTGACAGGCCGATATTTGCGACGCCGCATCTCGAGTCAGGTCAGCATGAAGGCTGGTCTTCCCGTCCAGTTCTGGCATCGGATAGCCTACCAGTGACTGAACACTCGCCCCTCTATCGATGGTCTCCGAGTCCTCATGGCCAGCGGACTATGCGCTGATGGATCCGGACCTTGAAGGAATGCAGCGAGTGACAGCTTCTCTGGCTGATTGGAGACTAGATGTCTACGGTCAGCTCTCTCCCATCCTGCTCCGTCTCAATGAAGAGCGCCAGTCGTTGAAGCGAGGCACGTCGAGCACCGACAGATCGCTCGACGAACTGTTTTCAACTATATCGGCACTGTGTGATACTGTCCAGATCATTACACAACTGGGGGCAAGCTCCATGCCAAGCAGGAATGCCTTTCCTGAGGAGCCACAGCCAAGCGGGCAGGGAACGCTGATGCTTGCCCTGACTGCAGTGTGCATGAGCATCGAGATATACGAGCTTCTGGCCGCGGGACCAGAGGACAAGGCGCTCCTGTTCCAAGGGGTGAATGACCCTGACCGACGTGATTCAATCTTCGGAAGCAGCTTTGAAAGGCATTGCGAGGGGTCATCCGTCCAGAACTTCCCGTCGGCAGTGCATCGTCCACCGTCCCATACTACAGGAAGGGTGGGTGCCGTTGTCCGATACACGGTGATGAACTTTCATCTTGGACAACTGGGACGATTGCTTCATGTAGTAACCGACTGTAGTATATTTGCAGAAGCCAGGATGACGCTTGACATAAATCAAACAAGAAATAGGCTGGACGGGCTACGAAGTTGGATTCAGAAATTGATTGCACGAACATGAGTCCAACGGTCGCCAAGAAAGCATAGATCAGATCAATAGTATCTAGAATCTAGGCGATAGCAAGGTACAAATCTCCTCAACACCGGTGCTGTACTCTGCCTACCATGGCATCGATCAATCTGACAATCCTGGCCGTGGAATGCGTATCTTTGGGTACAAAATGACCGCCATCATGTATGACAGAGGCAGCATCTGCCGAGCAGAGGCCAACCAACAACTCGCTCTGCTGGTAGAAAGGATCCCTCTTTCCAGCAACATGCAGTATGGGGACGTCAATCCGCAGCGATGTCGTGCGCGGATCATACCGCTGGAGTATGAGGAGATCATGCTCCTCCTTGCCGCCAACGTATCCACTCGGTTGATGTTTGCTAGCCACCACACTTTGCCGCGCAAGCGTCGAGTCTCGATCGAAGGGCAGACTGGCGCCAAGAAAGATGCCCAGGCTGAACAGTGGCGCGGCGGTTGGCTGGTCCTTTTGGTGCTGGAGAATCATCGATGCGGCAAGTGCAGCGCCCTGCGAGAAGCCAATCACGCCGTCAAACGGGCCATCCTCCGCCATAACTTCCAAGACCAGGGAGTAGGCTTCTTCCAAGTGTTCGGGGATGGGGGTAGTGTAATAGCACAGATACGGACCCCCGGGCCATAGAGACTTGACTTCTGGATCGGGTGGACAGGGTTCGAGGCCATCGACGAAGATGAACTCGTGCTGTGGCAGTTGGTTGATAATTCCAATGAGTTGGATTTGCAGGATTTGGGAGTTGGTTCCCATTCCGTGGAGGCAGAGGAATTTCATGGCCTTGTTGTCGTTGGAGATGCAAGGTATGGAATCTCGGCAATCCAGGACACTATGAATGAGTATATGTAGAGATAGCGATAACCCCAAAATGGTATCCACAGGGACTCGGGGATCGATTGGATGTCGATGAGGTGTCATCTTTGCCAAGGTTAATCCATGCAAGACATGTATCTCATCTCGGTGCCTTTTGTGGCCCAACATGGAGCTGACCACCAATGGTAATAAGAGATAAAGAGAAATGGCGTGCTTATTATCACTAGCGCCCATTCCCCTTCATCAACACCTCTTGCATTCTCTGCCTTGGTTCCCCTGATAGATACAGTTATTAGTGTACATCTGTTCATTCTCAACTTTCCAGATAGTGCTTCCATATATTCCTTTTCTATCTGGGTCTACAACCAGAGAGGCGACCATGGAGAGAACCCCCGACTGTCTTCCTTATAGCCCGAATATTCCCACCCCCTTCACCCGCAGTGCGTCGGCACATACCAACCTAAGTGGCCTCTGAGGACTTGTAATGGTCCTAGCCTGCCCACAAGTGGGTAGATCCTTTTTTGCGTTGCTTACCTGGGTGAGCCTTGTCTCATGTACATAGATTATATTATTCTCCTTAATCTAGCGGATTACATATCCCTGGCCGGCAATGTGGCATAATATTCTAACAGATTATCTGACAACTTCCAAAGAGTACGGTACCTGGTGGCTTAATCCCCGTCCTCTGAGAAGTGACGAGATCAACTACAGTGCTACACAAACGACCCGATTGATCTTGTAGCGTAATTTCCCCTGATCGAAGGAACGGGCCGCTCCAATATCAGACAACGTTTAATGTGGACAACCGCTGGTAAGACAGGGTTCAAATCATTGAGGCAATAGTTCAGTTTAAACGCTGTTGCTACTGGATTTTGCCTAATAGGACGAGTCGGACTTCGAGCCGTATTATTCGGATGAATCTGGACGGCTATCACTTCATGTCCTCGAGCTATTTCTAGTCTACAATAATCACACAGCCGAGTATCACTTCCATGGTTTGAAAGGATTCATTCCCGTATATCCACCAAGGAGAATTTGTGGTTGCCATTATGATTGCTACATAATGCACTGGTGTGAAAGTGAGGGGTTATTGTGCATAGGAGAAAGGCAAATGCCTGCATCTACTAGGTTAGCATATCATTATTATATGGCAACTATAACAACGCTTGATCTCCTTCCGCAGAACCTCTAAACGGCAATTGGTATCGAGATTGGAATACATGCGGGCCTCCTGTTCCGCAATTATGATCCTATGATCCCACTCCATGTCAGCATGTTTACGCGGCTCTTCCCCAACCAACAGACTAAGCTGTTATGTACGTGGTTGGCATTGGTCAGAATCCGCCTACGAATTGTACACCTCCTAGGACATGTTGGACCTTGCGAGTCATGCCATACATTAAACCTCCCCTGCCACCGCATATCAACCAAACAACGGCTTATCTCAGACAAGGCCGTAGACTATGGTTCGTAAGCCAGCGGTAGGGATTTCTTCATTTGCCCTGTCTGGCCTCGCTCAGGCCGTTACTCCATATTTCGCCTGGCTTTGGAGACGCTTTGGATACTCAATTGGCCGCTTTCGTGGCTAGAACGGCAGTTACATGCTGTCTCTTCCTTGAATTCCTTCGATACCTCATTATTCCCCCCAGCACGTAGGACTCTTGATAGTTTATGCAGCATTTCCAGGAACCTCTGTGGCAGGACGAACAAAGAATCGATCCAGCATTGGCTCGGAACTGGCAGTAGCCAGGCTTTGGCGAGCTCATATTATGTACATTCAGTTAAACGAAGCTTCTGTGGCCAATACTCTTTACAAATCTCCGAGAGTTGGACGTCGTTTCTACTAACAACATCAGTTGTCAGCCTCCACCACCCCGTCCGGGATACATTTAGATCTGCCAACGATCCTTCGCGACAGCGAGCTAATCGGAATGTTGCTCAGCAGGTCAAAGACGGACACATCCGCCTGAAGCTCCGTGAAGATCCATCCTCACAACTCCACCGCCAAAAGACTGTCTACGCCATAGCTGCTTACCGGACGCGACGCCTCGACATCTTTGACGGGCATCATCATGGATTTGGCCAATTTCCCAATTAGCGCCGCACAGACAATCTCGGCTGCAGCATCCATGGTCGTAACGCGCGATAGCAGTGCTTGCAGCTGCGCCGAATCCTCATCTTTGGTCTGAACGACCTGATGCGTATCGACCTGGACAAGGTGAGCGAACTTGGCGTCATTGAACCACCAAGGATATTTCTCCGCGCCTTGGGCCATCATCCCGCCCGTTCCGAGGCCGGTCACCAGCTGAGGGGGAACAGGCTGTCCTTTGATGCTCACCCCGGTGATGGCGGCTTGGACCATGCCGAGGAATTCCTTCTCGCGGATCCCGATAAAACTCCACGTCTTGGTGTTGTCGTGGACCCGCTCCTCTGTGTTATCGGCCAGGAAGCCCACGCCGAGCACCATGCCAACATCGATGGACACCCCGTGCTGCCCGTGAAGCTGTCGGTAATGTGCCAGTGCGTCTTGGAAGGAGTTCCCTAAAAGGTCTCGTCAGTAGCTGCATCATATACAGTGTTCATCATATAGGTATGCCTGTAGATTGCTCCTTCGCAGACAATGCATTGAGACTGTAGAATGCAACACTCACCAGCGGAATAATTCCCTTGTCCTCTGGAACCGGCAATACCAACGCTGGAGGACAGCAGCACGTAAAAGTCCATGTCCCGAGGCAGATATTTGTGCAAATTCCAGCTTCCCTGGACCTTGGGCCGAACAGCGCCCATGAACTGTTGCTGCGTCATGTTCTGGTAAATTGCATCCTGTAAGGAGATCTATTAGCCTGGCGATGGAGACAATAAAGCCGTTCCTGGTGTCCCCTTACATTCAAGACCATTGCCCCCTGAATGACACCCTTGACTGGAGGAAACTCATTCGCAAGCATTGTTACTGCAGCAGCCACGTCGGCTTCCTTGCTCACATCGCACGGGTAGGCAGCCACCCTGGCGCCGCGTTTCTGCAACATCTCCACTGTCTCTTGCAGTTCAGGCTTCTTCAGCCCGGATCGGGACAGGAAGACGATATGACGTGCCCCTTGCTCTACCATCCATCGGCCCAGGCATCTTCCCAGTCCGCCAGAACCGCCCGCCAGGATATAGGTCGAGTGAGCGTCGAATTCATATGGTGCGACTTTTGGTGGGATGCACTGTTGTTATTGAAGAAGTAGTCAGCGTCTATAGTCAAATTCGATAGGCCAGAGAAGAGAAAGAAGGTGGTCGCACCGGAACCAATTCGTCTTCGGTGGGTTCCAGAACGATCTTGCCCAGATGTTGGCTCGTCTGCATCAGGCGGAATGCCTCTTCCATCTTTGAGAATGGCATCGAGACGACGGGATGGACAGGCCTAATGATACCTCGGTCGAGGAGACCCACGACATCCGAGAACACTTGAGCTGCTAAAGAAAGGTGCCCGTCCAGGACCGCAAGCATGTTGATGGCGTGGAAGGAAGCGTTTCGGATAAAAGGTGCCATGTCCAAGCCGGTGTTTCCCACTAAAAGACGAAGCCAGTTGCCAGGTCGTGCCCGGTAGAGCCTTGCCAGCTGGGTTCCAGCACAACTTACCTATATCCCTTTGCCCCAATTCAACAAACCGTCCGCAGGTCGCAATGCAGTGCCACGACTGTCGCAGCGCTTCGCCAGCCAGCGAGTTCAGGACCACATCAACGCCTCGGCCGTGGGTCATTCGTTTGATACCTTGTGCAAATTGCACATCCCTGCTATTGAAAATGTGGTCTTGCGGGATCCCGTACTTGTCAACTAGGAGCGATCTCTTGGTCTCCGAGGAGACGGTAGCAAAAACCTTCGCGCCGATATGCTGCGCGAGGATGATAGCTGCTTGTCCTACACCTATTCATTGGGTCAGCCTCTTTGCTCCTTTAGGCTGCAGGCATTCTGCATGAACAGAAACGTACCTCCAGCGGCCCCGTGGATGAGGATACTCTCCCCGGCGCGCAATCCCGCGGCATAGTGCAGAGCGTAGTGGGCGGTGCTATAAACGACGGGGAGAGAGGCTGCCGTGGCAAAACTGATTCCATCAGGGATTCGGTGCACCATGCTTTGAGGCGAACGGAGATAGTTGCTGAATGCACCAGGGCGCCAGGTCATCACTGCATCTCCAGGACGGAGGTTGTCAACCTGACTGCCCACCCGGGTTACCACACCACTGCAGTCGATTTTCAGAGCCGGCTGTGGTAATTGTCCCATGGCAACCATGATATCCTTGAAGTTCAGTCTACCTGTCCGTCAGTGGCTGTTGCCCGTTGAACTGGATGGATAATGACATACCCAACACCCTTCACCTCAATTTCGACCTCATCTGGCTTTACATCCTCTCTCGCGACAACGGGGTCATCGACAAATTGAAGCGTGTCAAGTCGGCCGGGAGTCCCGACGGACAACGTCAATGCACGCCCTTTCTGCTTGAAAGGAGCCATCTTCGGTTGAGGAGCGACGTTATACGTGGCAATCAAATCGTTCATGCCCTTCTCCATGAGAATTCGCTGAACCATCGCCCGCTCGTTCCGGATAGCATACTCCCAGTCAGGTCTCTGACTCTCCCGTGAGCATGCACCCTGGACGAAGATGTCGATCAGGACTTTGATCCCCCGTGGGGAATCCATTGACCGCTGTGGATCGAGATCGACCGTGGTGAAGGCAAGCTGCGGGTTCTCCGCACGGATGCTACGCGCCATGCCTGTCATCAGGTTCGCAAAGGGGGACTCGCTCGTGGTGACTGCCCCTCGGGAGACCCAAGTCACGTCAGCGGACTCAAGGATGAGGACTTTCAATGCATCCCACTCCTCTGGAGAAACCTCCGGCAGGAAGGGGTGCTCGGAGTCGCATTCAAGCAGCGTCACCGAGGACTTGTTCTTTAGCTCGTCTGGGGGAGGGATGTCTTGAAGGGTCGTAACTGTAACATCCCTCGCACCGCCCGCCTGTAAGCTGGCCGACAAGGCCGTCGTCAACCTTCGCACCTCTTCTGTCGGAGCCTCGGGCACAACGACTAAAACCTCTGCAGGCACAGTGTGCCCTCTCGAGGCGGCAGCAGAAGAAACCAGTACAGACAGGAAATGATCGCGGGGATCCTCCCAATCCGGTAGACAGACGTCCACGCCGCTAAATCCCGCTCGCAGCAAGGCCTCATGCCATTCAGCTTCGGTCAGGACAGGGCCCCATTTCCGACCATCGGCCTCTCCGACCCACCATCCTTCCAACAACCCCACAATCATCGTCGCACGCAGGAGCGGGTTGGTGATCTCACTGAGGATCAGCGTACCGGACGGCTTCAGGAGCTTCTTCACATTTGCAAGCGTGGTATCCATGCATCGTGTGGCGTGCAGGACGTTGGAGGCGACGATGAGGTCGTAGCCCCCTTCGGCAAACCCCTGAGCCACTGGATCCTCTTCGACGTTGAGCCGAGCGTAGGTCATAAAGGGCGCCCAGGACTTGAGCTTCACATGGGCCTTCTCAAAAAACCCAGCGCTGATGTCTGTGAATGTGTAGTTGGAGAACATGGGACTGGTGCCGTTGTGTCCTCCTAGCCGTTCGAGCAAGGGAAGCGTGGCTCCCCCCGTCCCGGCACCGACCTCTAAGATCTTCATGTCCGGCTGCTTATGAGCCAGGAGCCCGACGTACTCGGATAATTTGGCGTAGTTCTGAGGGCAACCCACCCCGCTCGAGTAGAAATCGTGCAGAAGATTGTCCTTCATCAGTACCTCGAGTGGAAGAGCGTTGCCTCGCAGAATGCCGACCAGGTTGAGGCCATGCTGATGCAGGACTGCACCGTCGGTGGTTGTCTGAGAGACCCGAGCTAGAATCTCGTCCTCGACATCCTGGCTGGTTCGGAGCCAGTCGATATCCGCGATAGCCTGTTGATGGAGAATCTTTCCCTGTACGCCAAGATCATAGGTGCGCTGCATGTACTGGTAGAAGGTGCGCAGATGAGGCGGTGACAAACTCTGTGCCTCCTCGGGGGTGATGGCCGCGAGCACGCGCTTGATGATAATGAATGAAGCCAGCTCCAGCTCGGCGATTGTTGCTGGGCTCGTTCGGTCAAGATTGGCTGACGACGCCTCGCAGATACTTGTGATATCTTCCGGTTGGAGCATGGCTAGGTCTTCCTTACAGTGGAAGTAGCTCGTCAGCTTTCTCATACTGGCCGCAGCGGCCGCATTGTCAGACGTTCCGGACAACGATTTGCTTTTGATGCCGTCAAAGACAACCAGAGGCCGTTCCCAATCCGGCGTAGAAACAGCAACCGTGGCCTCGCCGTCGTCAAATCCTGTCAGCCGCACTCGGGCGTACCCTTGTAGCAGAGTACCGGGCAACGAAGGCACAGCTGCGGACACATACAATCGGTCAATGGACGTGGGCACCTTGGCGACTGTCATCTCCTCGCCGAGTGCAGTCGTGGCAAAAAGCGCCATCTGGATGATGCTGTCCAACGTGGTCGGATGGATAACATGGTCATACTCAAACTTCATCGGCATCCGGCTCCGCGTGTCTGGGATGTGAAGCGAGCAGACACCCTTGTAATGGCCTTGTTTAACGTTGATCAGATTCTGGAAGACATCCCCGTAGTACAGGCCAATGGTGGTCAGATGTTCGTAGAACTGGCGAGGATTCTCCGACTTGGGACAATCTTCGACGGTCTGGAGGTATGTGTCCCTGAAGAGTCGATCCGACTCTCGATCCTCATCGACGAAGAGGGGGTTTTTTGACTCCCTATACTTCACCTGAATCAGACCCGAGCAATTCTTGTCCCAGCCTTCTTGTCTCGTGTACAATGTAAACTCCTGCCACGCCGAAGCAGTTGCCCGAGAGCCCAGTCTCCATGGCCGGAGGGAGAGCACCATCTCGACTCCTGGGTCATCAGCCGGCACCACGATAGCCTTGCCAATGAGGATGTCGCGGAGCTCAAATCCTGCAATCTCCCTGTCCGGGTCCGCCTGCTCTTCATCGCCTCGATTGCGGCCACCATCATCCCTGCCGCCGGATATAGAATCGAGCCCTGCACCTTGTGGTACTCGATCCACGGCGCCTCATTGAGGCGGATGATGTTCCGCCAGCGGGGGTCGATGTCCACGCCATCCACAGTCAAACTGCCCACCAGGTCCTTTCGTGGATGCTTGCGGAAGCGGTGGTTCATTGCCGCAGCCGATTCGAACCAGTATCTTTGCTGCCGGTTCCATGCGAATGGGGGAAGATTGACCAGATACGCCTGGGACTTTGGGGCTATCGCCTCGCGATTAACCCGGGAAATGTCAACCGGGTATCCGGAGGCGAAGAGCTCGCCCGCCACCTGCAGAGCTGTCTCACATGCATCGAATCCACGCTGCAGCACCGAAAGATAGGTGACATCAGACGTTCGTGGCTCGGAGCTCAGCGTCTGCTTAATGGGACCTTTCAAAGCGGAATGAGGACCGATTTCAATGAGGATATTAGCGTAAGGCTTCCCTGCACGTCTGCTTTTTTTGCCCTGGTTTGTCTCCGTGTAGGGAGACTGTTCAAGGCGCCCAGGAAGTTAACGGGTTTGAGCAGGTTGGCGACCCAGTATGAGGCCCCCAGATCGGTAGTGCTGACAAGTGTCCCTGTCACGCTGGAAAATATCTTGATTTTATCCCCGTCCGCCCTCAGAGGGGATAAATCGTGAAGACTGTCGAGATAGTGCGAGGCAATGGTCTCCATGTGCGGAGAATGATACGCGGTCTCCACCTTGAGCCGACGGGCAAAGTGTCCATCCGCTTGAATACGTTTTTCAAGCCCCTGTATAGAGGCAGAGTCGCCAGAGAGAGTGGTGCTGGAATGGCTATTAACACAAGCCACCACAACCCTGGCATCCGGCATCTCGTCAAGGTATTTGCTGACTTCTGCCTGTCCAGCCCGACGGCCAGCATGCCCCCATCCAGATGGGGTGCAAGGCCGCGGATACTCTCGGACAGTCTTCCACGGTGGTAGGCTATCATCCATGCACTCTCCCTAGTGATGGCACCTTTGGCATACGCGGCGGCGATCTCGCCGCTGGAATGTCCGACAACAGCGCGGGGGCGGACTCCCCAATGCCTTAGCAAGTCCACCAGCGCGACCTGAACCGCCGTACAAATGGGCTGACTGAAAGAAGCGGCGTTGATCCGTGATGACTCCGCATCCTGCAGCAGCTCATTCAAAAGCGACCAGGAGCAGCCGAGAGACACGAGAAAAGTGCTGGCTGCTTCCAGGCTTTCCCTGAAGACCTGGTAGGCACACAGTTCCCGTCCCATTCCATACCACTGCGCCCCCTGCCCCGTGAAGATGAATGCCACCTTAGGGGTCCCGGAAGACCGGATTGGCTTACGCCAGGATCCAGCGAGCTTGTCTATAAGCTCGCTCATGGTTGATGCGAAGACAAAACTCTTCCACGGCAGGACGCTCCTTCTGGTGGCCAACGTATAGGCAAAGCGGCCGAGCAGTGTTTGACTCTCGCTATCCTGCACCTCTGCCTGCTGAGCCGCCAGATACTCCGAATACATTCTGGCCGTTCGCTCAATCCCAAGCTGCTCATGGGATGACCACACATACAGCAATGCACGCTGCCTCTTTCGGTCAGAGAAATAGACAACGTCAGTTAAGAGCTTGAGGCGGTCCGAGAGCAAAGATGTATTGTCGAAAGAGAGGGCCACCCCGGAGTCCGCTGAAGAGAACGCTGGCGACTGTGAGTCCCCTTCGGTGGTGGTGTTGTGATTGCCCTTCAGGCCCCGCGACCTCATGTAGTGGAACGCATCATCGAGGATACAATGCGCGTTGGTTCCGCCATAGCCGAAAGAATTGATACTGAGTCTCCTCAAGCCCGGTTTCGGCCAAGACAGCAAATTCGTAGGAATGGCGAGACCCCACTCCTCGAGTCGGATTCGATCGTTCTGCCTCTCAAACCAAAGGCTCGGGGGAATTTGACCTTTCTCGAGTGCAAAAACTGCCTTGACAACTTGTGCCAGACCAGAGCCTCCCTCGAGATGGCCGATGTTGGTCTTAATGGAGCCGACGAATACCGGATCATCCTTGGATCTGGACTTGCCAAACGTCGCTGCGAGGGCCTCGGCTTCGACCGGGTCACCGGCCGGTGTACCGGTGCCGTGCGCCTCGACGTAGGCTGTATCCTTGAAGTCCAGTCCGGCATTTGCGTAGGTCTCCCGGATAAGGGCCTCCTGTGCTGTGGCAGAGGCCAGTGTGATTCCAGGGGTATTTCCATCCTGATTCACTGCGGTCCCGCGGATGACGGCGCGAATCACATCATTGTCCCTCAATTCCAGATGAAGGGGCTTCAGAATCACCACCGCAGCTCCCTCTCCGCGCGAGTAACCATTGGCCTTGTAATCGAATGACTGGCATTTCCCATCCGGGCTGAGGAAATGCAAGGCCGACATCGCCGACATGATATCCGGCAGTAAGATCAGGTTGGTGCCTCCCACGATCGACTACAAAACAGTCAGCCGCTAGTTTATACATTATAGGAACTAGCCCTTACCATTTCAGATTCTCCCGTTCGGAGACTCTGGCACCCCAAGTGGAGAGCTACCAACGAAGAGGAGCATGCCGTGTCCAGACTGATACTCGGCCCCTTGAGGTCAAAGTACCAGGAGATCCGATTGGACATAATCGCGGAACCTGTCCCAGTTCCATGATACAAGGGAAGATTTTCCCGGTCACAGGCAAGCATGTCACTGTAGTCCCTGGTGAAGCAGCCGATATAGCAAGAGGTTTTAGACCCTACAACGTCCTCCAGACGCTGCCCGGCTATTCGACCGTATGGTTAGCAAGACCGCAAACCTCCGAGCCAGAAAATAGGCCAGAAGGGGTTCACGCGTACCATTCTCCAATGCTTCGTAGGTGCACTCCAGCGCCATGCGTTGTTGGGGATCCATCGCCTTTGCCTCTGCCGGCGTGATGGAAAAGAACGGGGCATCGAATGCAGCAATGTCACCGTTCATGAAGTGTGCATGGCGCACATTGAGAGTCCCCTGTCGTTCATGGTGAGGATGGTAGAAGGCATCCACACTGAACCGATCCTTGGGCACTTCACTCCGAGCGCTGCGGCCCTCTGAGACGAGCTGCCATAACCTCTCGGGGCTGGAGGCGTCACCAGGGAATCGACCTCCCAGGCCAACGATCGCTATGGGCATACATTTGTCCTCTGTCATAGTTCGCCTGCTGAGATCGGAGGAAAGTAACATTGTTGGAATTTGTTTTCCTTTCGGTATCGCAGAAAGTGTTTGGCTTGAAGCGAGCATACAAGACACAAGAACTGTGAGAGTATCGAGGTTTCAGGTCATCTTCTCCTCGAGACCTGAGTGAAAGCTACATGCCTTTATGGAAATACCCTTGATAGTTGTAGACCCCCAACCTAGAGCATGTCACGATTATCGAGTATATCTCTCCGAGCTTCAGATAACCATTAGCGTTAGAAAGGGGCCAACTGCTACTGTGACAGAAGCAATGCAATCGAAATTGGTTCACTGTCTATCCACCCATGCTTCGTGGGCCAGATGTCCTCCTATGGAACGATGCTCACTAGTGTCAAAAAGTCCCCGTGGAGGCACGGCGACATATGCATGTCGATACTGTGACAGTCGCCGGGCTGTTTCGGTGACATTTCTCGTCAATCAGTGGTGAGTTTCTCTATCCGTTGGCTGGTCTGGGCGCCTCGAGCTAGGAGCGGTGCAATGCCCTGGACTCTGGGGCAGCCAGCTTTTGCCATGCGAGGTCATTTTACGAGGTCGACGTCCTCAGTCGTGGACTCATTACGGCAACCTGCGTTACAGTCACCTTGTCTTCCGTCCAGAAAGATGCTCGACTCCAGGAAGTTCTTAATCGTTGTCACGGCTGGTGGCAAGACCAACGCATCTCCTATCTTCGAGATCGCCCAGATATTGAACACAAGGGGCCATAAAATCGAATTCGCAACGCTAGACGGGCAGCAGGACTGGGCACGAGAGTACCCCTTTGTCTCCCAGGTCTACGTTCTTGGACCAGGCCAGACCTCAGAAGCGGAGGAGCAGGCGTATCTGCAAATGTCGAGGTGGAAACTAGGCCTACGACACAGCTTCGAACCGATCATGGAAACGAGAAAGTGCCTTGAATCAAGCTGGGGAACTGTCTACCCAGCTCTCTCGCAACTGGTTCAGGATCCCGTCTCCCGTCCCAATTTCATCCTTGCCGACTACCTGGTCGATGCGGCTCGCGATATGCAGATCGAGCACGATATCCCCATTGCCATGCATTGGCCACAGATGCCTACCAATATGCTCCCGGCCAGCTATATTCCAGGAGCAACCGGGCTGCAGATTGGAGTGCTGACGTCGGAGCACGCGACAGTCTGGCAGCGTCTACAAAACTACCTGTTGGCCTTCCGAGCCCTGCCCCCTTACCTACGCTATCGGTCGTGGGTGCGTGATCTACGCGCGAGGCACGGGGTCCGACGACCACTGGTTGCAAAAAGCAAGCCCGATTATCTGCTGCTGGTCAACTCGTTCTTCGGGCTAGAACCGGCCAGGGATCTGCCTCCCAACGTGGCGGCCATAGGTCCAGTGTTAGCGGATACATATCCCGGCCTGACGCCCGAGCTCGAATCCTTTGTCGAACACCGCAAGCGCATCCTCTACATTTCTCTCGGGACTCACGCGCTGCTCCTGGACGCCATTCTCCAACGGATCCTCCACGGCGCCCTTTTGGCTTTGCACGACGGGAAGGCCATTGACGGAGTAGTCTGGTCGATCCGAGGCATGGCACTGAAACAGTTCAACCTCGCGGCGAGGGTGCCTGGCCCTCATCTGGCGGCCACAGCCAACCCTCTCTGCATTAAAGATCTTGTCTCGGGAGTTGATAGCATTCCCATTCTCTTCGCCCCATTCGTCCCGCAGCGCGCTCTCCTCGCCCATCCCAAGGTGTCCATCTTCCTCACCCACGCCGGCGCATCAAGCACCAACGAGGCAGCCTACCATGGCGTCCGCACAATCACGATCGGCATATACTTTGACCAGCTCACCAACGCGATGAAACTTCGCGACGCGGGGGTCTCCATCCCGCTGGACCGGGATACATTCACCCCGGCGGATCTGTGCCGAGCGATCGATGCCCTCGTCGCGGACGTCTCGGGCACGTTCGCGGCCAACTGCGAGCGGGTGCAACGAATTGCGCGGATTGCGTCCAGGAGGAAGTGGCTGGCTGCGGACCTCATCGAGGAAGCGCTGGCTGATTCTGAGGGACGGAGGAAGCTGGGAGGCGCCGACGCGCGGCGTGGGATGCATCTGCAGACGGCGGATATGCGCATGCCCTTTTGGAAGGTGCACAACTTGGATCTATGGGGGATTGCAGCGGGATGTGTGGTCGCCGGCTTGGGAGTACTAGTCTGTGTTTCGATTGCTCTCGGTATTGCCTTGACATGAAAGTAGGATAGTCTAGTCCGCTAGAACTGAAAGAGTAAAGACACTAATTACCCTGCCTCTTGCGCATGATTCAAGTCCCGGTTGTGCGGCTGCATCCTGTCTGCGTCTTTAAACTCCACCGGTCGTCTCTTGAATGTCCCGAGCACGCAGATCCAGCACGCCCCCGTGAGGTACAAGACCACTTGGATCTGCTGATTGAACGCGTGTCCGTAGACTGCACCCACTGCCACTCGCTTGGTAGGGCTCAGGTCAGCCATTCTCGCTACATCCAAGAGCAGGACGCTCATCTCGTGAGGCGACAGGATGCGTGGCAGTTCTCTCCGGAGACACCGAGTCAGCAGCGTCTGCCCGATCGAGACGCCGACGGTGCCTCCAAGCACGCGCACCTGCGTTACGGCGCCCATCATAATTGCGAGATCGCTAGCGTCGACCTCCAGCCGCGAGATTATGACCAGACTTGTCAGGGTGAGCCCAAACCCCAGTCCTAAAATCACCTGATATCCATACTGGGCGGGCGAGACGCTCCCTGCGGTAGGAAGGGTCGTCATCAGCCCTAGCCCTAAGAGCTGGAGGGACACACCCCCCAGTAGCGTGTAGAATGAGATATTCTTCCGGCTGTTGACCATGCCACCCAGACCCGCTCCGAAGGCAGAGAGGAGGAGCAGTGGGAGCATGCGGATTCCCGACGCCACCGGGGTCAGGCCGTCCTGGATCTGGAAGCGCTGTGGGAGGTACACGATGAGGACCATAAATGGGAAGCCGGCGAGAAATGCAGATCTACAGTATCAATAAGCGACCAGATCCTCTCCGATGATTCAAGCAAGGGCAGATCGACGTACAGTAAACACGCAGTGACGATTCGACGCCTGATGAGCCAGACTGGGAACACAGGCAGCATCACCCGAGCAAAGGAAAACCCAAGGTTCTTCTTATGTGCAGCAAATCCCAACAATACCTCCCAGATCGTGAAGGCAATCCAACAGATTCCACACAGAGCGAAGGAGGCGATAATCAGGCCACTGTTCCACCCATAGTCGCCGCCGCCTTCTTCCAGCGCAAGGATGAGGAATATCGACCCTGCCAGAGACAGCACAATTCCCGGCCAGTCAAGGCGATTCAGGCTCGATATTGAAATGTGGAGCGGCCCGTAGTTCCGGGGAAAGACCCAAATGACAAGCCCTATTGCGAGACCGCCACCGGGAATGCTGGGATTAAGCGTTGTCATTTACATATTTTGATTAAGAAGACGCGAGAGATGAGAGACTTCCAGAGTGTACTTACTTCAAGTAGAATACCCACCGCCAGGTCGTACGGGAAGTGAGTACACCCCCGAGGATGGGACCCAGGATGCTGGAGAGGGCAAAGATGGAACTCATCAGACCGGTGACTGGGCCGATCACATCAACAGGAGTTACTTCGGCCATGACAGCCATGGCCATGCTGTAGATTCCGGCGCCTCCAATGCCTTGCAGCGCGCGGAACACAATCCTACAAGTCCGTCAACAACAAGAAGCGGTGTTAGAGCAAGCCAGGTCAGTTACCCACAATTGGTCTATCGTACGAGCCACTCCACACGCAATGGAGAACACTGTGAAGATTACCAGTGCACTGAGGAAGGTGGACTTTCGACCAAATATGTCACTGCATCTGGCGTAGATGATGAGGAAGCCTGTCCGGTGCCAGTCAGCTTTGAGAAGTCAGAAGCAGAAGATGTATTGCGAACCAGTATAGGAGAAGAGATAGGACACCACAATCCAGTTTGACTTGTCGTAGTTACCCAGCTCCGAGGCAATGGTGACGAGGGCTGTCGAGACGATCGTCGTTTCCAGGGTAGATAGCAGGAGTCCCAGGAACAGCCTGGCCAGGGTTAGAGGGCTTGAAGCAATTCCTGTTGGTGCTGGAGTCCTACGCTAGGATGGTCACCCAGAGTCTCCATCCCGTCATGGGAGCCAGGTACGCGGATTCCAGACGCGGTGATGAGCCATGATCAGTCTCAGTCTCTCGGGGATCAGTCATTCTGCTCAGATATTTAGAGAATGGAAATGCCCGGTATTATTCTTGGAAATGCAGTCATTCAATTTTTATGGCAATAATAATCATCGCTTCAACCGGCCAGCTGGCATATGCATGTTCGGCGACATTTCTTTCCACTGTCTATATATATCTTGTTCGGCGACATCTTAGTCGGAGATATTACTTACTCGTTATATGAGTCTGGTCAATGTAAGAGAACCTCCCTTCTACTGTGTATCCTTCTCGCAACAGAATCTTCATCAGCGCGACCGATCATGGCCATTTTACATGCAGCTTCTGTCTGGCAGTATTGGCAGAACAACATCGTGTCCCTTCTATTGATCTCAACAGTGATCTACGCAGTAGCTCTTACTATTTACCGGCTCTATCTTCACCCCTTGCGGTCGTTTCCTGGTCCGAGGCTTGCAGCATGTACATTTTGGTAGGCTTTTCTCTGTCAAATCCCCCCTAATGGGACTCGGAACCGGGCTGCAACTAAGCGTTCTCAAGGTACGAGTTCTACTACGACGTGATCCTAGGCGGCCAATATACCTTCAAGATACGTCGCCTGCACGAACAATACGGCCCCATTGTGCGCATCAATCCGCATGAGCTCCATGTCTACACCCCCGAATTCTACGATGAACTGTACGCGGGCGCACACCGGAGGAGAGACAAGTGGTACTGGGCGACAAAAGTATTTGCTGCGGACGAATCCACCTTTGCGACGACCAAGCATGATCTGCATCGGTCCAGGCGCGCCGCGCTGAATCCATTCTTTTCCAAGGCCCAGGTGAAACGATTGCAATGTGTGATCCAGGAGCGAGTTGATGCCTTCCTGGACAGGCTTCATGTGTTTCAGCACAGCGGAGCGGTTGTGCGACTGGACAGGGCCTTCGCGGCATACTCGGCAGGTAGATCTCGCAATCCCACAGCTTCGAGGGCTGCTTCCCATATGTCTGACGTTTTGTTATTCTACCGGCAGATGTGATCATGGAATACGCCTTTGGGAAGTCTGAACGCAAGCTCAACGCCCCGGACTTTGATAGCGTGTTCCACAACGCCTGCGTAAACGGTGGCAAATCGAGTATGCTGATGAAGCAATTCCCACTCATTCTGTGGACGATGAAGCGGATGCCGCCCTCTCTGCTGTTGAGATTGAATCCAGAGATGACCTCGTTCGTCCGCATGCACACGGTAAGACTGAAAGAGGGCCTTAGCGGACGAAGGTAACGGCGGGTAAATATAAACAGGACATCGCAAAGCAAGTCAGAGAAACCATGACATCTAGCAACAATGTCAAAAGTCCACATCCGACGATCTTCCAGGAAATCCTCAACAGCAAGCTGCCGCCGCACGAAAAGGCTCTGCGGCGTCTGGCGCAGGACGGCGGCGCCGTAGTCGGGGCCGGCACCGTCACCACCGCGTGGGCCATCACCGTCGCCGTCTACCATCTGCTCTCGCAGCCCGCGACCCTTCGCAAGCTCAAGAACGAGCTCGCCACCACGGACGCAACGGACCTCACTGACCTTGAACGGCTCCCCTACCTGGCGGCGTGTATCCAAGAGTCCCTGAGGCTCAGTTACGGCGTCAGTTCCCGACTTGCGCGGCTGGCCCCAGACGAGGCCCTCACCTTCACCGATCCCGATACCCATCGAACGTGGACCATCCCGCCCAATACCCCCGTGAGCATGACCGGCCTGCTAACCTTCCAGAATCCGTCCATCTTCCCGCAGCCGAAGCTATTCCGTCCGGAGCGGTGGCTGGAAAACCCCCGGCTGGATCGGTACCAGGTGGCGTTTTGCAAGGGCAGCCGGATGTGTCTGGGGGTGAATCTGGCGTATGCGGAGATGACGCTGATGCTGGCATCGCTGTTTCGCCGATACGGATCGGCCGAGGTCAAGGCGGATGAGGATATCGGGATGTTGGAGCTTTTCGAGACAACGGCCGAAAATGATATCGAGTGTTCTGTCGATGGGTTCGTCCCACTACCCAAACCGGGAAGCAAGGGTGTTCGTGCGAGAGTGTGGCCGGTTAGGAAGAAGGTGAGCTGGGAAGGTCTGTAGCTGTAGTCTGTTTTCTGTATATCTCGTGCGCAGAATCTTCTATATAGAAGGAAACGAGTTTATTGCCAACTGAATAGTTTGATTGAAATGTCTGCTCTTCAATGCCATGGTCATCCCTCATGCCAGCATCAAATCTCCATTGGTACAGTGCCTAGGCCATTAGGGTGAGATGATTATGCTATAATTAGAATCCGCACATGGCAGAGATCCTTCATGTGCCACGAGGGTGAAGCTGCATCTCATGTCATATCCACGGATGTTGAGTAACAGATGATAGATCAGATAACCGGCCAAACACCCAATGCACGCTACAATTCCACCTGCCAGAATACATTAGCAATGGGGCCGGTAAAGCCAGGCCGGTGAAACACGGAAAAACAGGCAGAGGAGCAAACATCTCCTAGTCCCACTTGGCTAGATCCGGGCACACATCGCACCAATTGAATAGAAGGCAGACACTGCCAGGTCGGGTATAGAGTCATTGCCAAGACGGTAGTATCTGTCATTGTTAGAAGAGATGCGAACGGCTTGGACATCGACGTTCAAGGGTCCTGGGTTTTGACCGTCGTGAGAAACATCCAGAGACCATTTTCCCAATACATCTCGAGCTAGCACACTCTCTCGACTTATCTGAGAAATGACCTGGTCCTGAGTCGCCCGCATGGCCTCTGAACCAGTTAATTAAAATAATATGGCCTATTGACTCGATCACTCTGCATTCCGCTGCCATGACCGGCGCAGTGATGCCAGTGCCACGAGCTTATATAATGACTGCGTTGCGTCCCTCGAGGAATTGAATTGACATCTCTCAGCTCTACGAGTGGAAATGGACATGAACATGTACACAAATTCGATGACTCTCCAATCGCAGCAAGACATGCCCTACGACCTCCGTCCCCGAGCCCTACAATGGGATGAAGTCATAGACAGCGACTCCAACTGCGCCCTGTCGCCAACTATAAGCAGCGACCTGCAATTCCCTCCAGTCCATATCACTTCGACATGTCCTCCAACGCGCGTGAAACAATGCCAGATTGGATGACTGCGTCGCCATTTGGGAAGATCTCCTTGCTTCCATGAGTAGAAAGGTAATATTTGGCTGATTGATGGACAAAATAGATCATTCCTTTGCGGACAACTACAAAGTTGCCACATAATCCAACGATCTCCTCTAGGGACGCTTGATCTTCAGCAAGTTCCGGTTCAAGTCCAGCCAGACGACCGAGCTTATTCAGATGCAGTGGCCGCAGGGCAAGTGTGATAGACCCAAGGATACGTCGGCAATAATCAAACGTCTCCGGTGATTCTTTTTTTAGCTGATGTATTCCCTCCATCATTCGTTGATATAAGGGCTCCAAACCTGAGGGAAATGATTTCAATACAGACAATGTCTTCCAAAGAAGGGGTCTTCCGTAGCTGCTGGCAGATCAGAGCCACCCAGAGAAATGTGCCGTCCGCATGAAGTTGGAGATAACCTTTTACTTCTTGCTGGAGCTTCGGACTGTATTTTTTTCGCTGTGTAAGATCTGTTATCTGGTAGTCAATATAAGCCCTTGCCACGGTCTTTACATTCTCCAGCGCGTTTTCATCGAGGTCAAGCTCGGTGCAGCAGCCGCTGACGCCTAGGAGGCCCCTATTCTCATCTCTGGGTCGACTTGATACAAGGCACCACAGCCGTGACGACGAGGCATGTTCTATGATGAGCTTAAGTAATGGTTGCAAATCTGTCTGACACTCGTCCAGTGCGTCAACGATAAAATAGACCTTGGGAAGCTTTGGGTGGTTGAGCATTTTGGACAAAATCCTCGACAACGCAAAGAATGTATTGGCGTCTTCAAACAGCGACTGTCCCCGACTGTCATAGTCTGAGCGGATATATGGTATAAGACCACTTTCCTGTAAAGCAAGTTGATAGACGAGACCTTGCTATTTCCCCTAGATGTGGTAGCTACAATTCGTTCCTCATATTTCATTCTCCAATCTGAGGAGCTAAGAAGCTCATCAAGATCTCAGCACATGCATTACCGGCCCCCTTTCCGCTGCCAATCCATTGGTGAAGACTACTCGAAATACTGCTCAAAAATCTCCATGGTGTTTTTGATAATGTTTTCTCTCGTGGCTTATCTGCCGGAGAACTTAGTTCGCAGCCGGATGGCCACGGAACCAGAGCTTCGTAGTGTTTTCTACGTAGTTCCAAACTTCTCGGGCATTGGCACGGACCTTCCCGTTGGATTCATGGTAGTGGATTGATATCCAGATCACGACCCAGAAATGAAACTCCTGGCGCGCATCAAGAAATGTTTCTTTCTCTTTAGAAGACCAGTTACCATATTGCCCTTGTCCCCCGTCTTCGCTCTCGCTTCCTAGAGCCGTTCTTTTTGCTCCTTGCGGCTGGCTCAATATGGTCAATACGATGAGGGGAGCCGGCATGATGGAATTTTGTTCTAGAAAGGAATGAAGTCACCATTTGAAATGTCACCCTGTGGGGTCCAGCTTTCCTCTGCCTATAGGGCTAATATGGCTTCCAATCGTGAGGGGTGCAGATATGGAGGAAAAGCTATATTTATGGGCGTCCCGTAGTCGCAGATAATAACACAACGATGAACTCTAGGTAGGAATTTGCCGGCCGCGGGAAGGAAGAGCTCGAGCAGTTCGGTTGCTAGGCAGTATATTTCGGCCAGCATGGCTGGATGATATCTTGCGTCCTTTACTGCTTGTAGAACGGCCATTCTTGACGAATCCGCTGTGCTCGTAGCCGCCGAATTCCGGAAAAGTAGGTTAGTAGGGAGAATCGTTCTGTCACATCACGTCAGCGGCAAATGTTCTCAAGGATGCTGTCCTTTCCATATTATCGAGTAGATGGGAAGGAATCGCCGGTAAGAAGCGCAGTAGAATGTTACAAGCCTGCGGCAGGTATCACGAGCTTGTGTTAGTGGCAATGGCAGATCAATGAGACAGCACTGGAAGGAAGTACATTTAGCTAGAGAATGTGGATTCAAAGAAACGCGCAAACATTCTCTCCGGGGGGGGGGGGGGGGGGGGGAGGAAGATCTTTGATAAGAGGTACCATCCGTTACAGAAGAAAGACGCTCGGCCCATGAAGATGTCACGCCGTAGAGGGTCACAACGGAAGGAAAGAGTAGGCAACATAAGTGACAAGATCGAGTACTAAGGTGGGCAAAAGTTACATGAGAGCATGCATGGTTATTACAGGTTATCAAAACGGTGTGACTTTACTGTGACTGCGGCTTACCATTGTTATTTTACCATCTGACGGTCTCATTTTGTCAGGCTTGATTTGTGGCGGTGCATAAAAAGGTATCGCCAAAACAAGGCTTGTACGGTAATGTAATCGAAACAGCACTCCAACAGTGAGTCATGGTCTGGTCCGTACCCTTAACTACGCGTTGTTGGAAATCACTCAGATTGCAGACGTCTCGTTCTTGTCCTACTTCGTCGGCACAAGGTATACGTAATCTCTTTCCGAAGTGAAGCCCTTTCGACCCTTCCGACGGTTCGATATTACGCGTATATCTCTGGCAGACCCCTCAGATCCGGGGAGGTAAGAGATTCTGTAGTACATTTATACATTACTATTTCCGGAAGCAGCAGGGGGATGATAGTGATTATCAAACTCAGTCGAAAGCAAAAAGGTTCCGGCTCTCAAACTTATTGATTTCTATGCAACGGTAAAGATGCACTCAAGTAATTTATACACAAGCTCATCAACCTTTATGTGTCATGTCTAAGAGGCCTTGATCTGGTCGACCGCCGTAATGATGGCCGTATTAGCAGCCAACGTTTCCTCAGAGAAGTTGTGGAGCGGTTGGGAAAACGCCTCTGGAAGGCCTGCGTTATATGTTCGACGCGCGCTGCCTTCTGCATTAGGGCCTTCAGTAACTGGTCCTCTTCCGGGCTGTAAGGCCCGGCCTTCCGAGCCGAGATGTGTGAATTTATAGACTTTTCACGAGACTTGACTGTTTGCGCTCTTGCTTTGGCTCGTGTTAATGGCCCTGCTGATGCAAGACCCGCCGCTATCTCACTTCCGGTTGTGCACACGCTGAAAGAGCTTTGGATGGTCGGAGGCAGCTCCGCAACGGCCGACAATTCATCTCCCAGCAACCCTCGCTCCGGCTCCTCGCTCAGTGGACTTGGAGGTGATGGTGGGGGAAAAAATGAGCTTGTTACCGGTCTCGGGAACAGTGACGCCGTGAGATTCGATACCTTTTAGGGCTGGGCCAGTGCGCGATGTTTGAGACGGGAAATGAATTCAAGGCTGCTCTGCCAAAGGGCTGCTCGCCAACTGCTCGCTGAGGTTACACTCATCGTACTGTTGGAGCTCACCTCCTAGGTAAGATAAGATAGTCGTAGATACATCCAGAATCCGCGGGTCGATTGGAATAGTGCCGGGAACCGAGCTGATTGCTGAGGGGCCCGGATTATCAGTGAGGTTCGGAGTATCAGATGAGGCCGAGCGGATACTGTCGCCATCCTGACCTATATAAAGTGTTTCGCTAAAGTTCTCGCAGTGATTGATTGCTTGACAGGTCAGATCCTTCAGGCACTCTTCATTCTCATGCTCTGCCTCAGCGGGGAGAGGGAACATGGCCTGGGGGTTTGTTGTGGGAGGCCCCCAGAGAATGATCTTCAGGTCCTTTGTACTAGCATTTGAGGGTGCCAAAGTCGTCTTCCGTTGTCTCCGAGGGCGTCTCTGCCGCTTAGGTGGGTTCCCGTCCGCGACAGATTCCTCGTCAATTTCAGAGGACGATCGCTTCTTGCGGGCCTTCTCAGATGGTACGCAAATTGCTTTGTTGTAATGGTGCGCGTCATGGAGGTGTCGCCGGTAATGCTGCTCATCGGTAGATACGTGGCTACAGAGAGGGTCAGAGCAATCGGACGGCCACGACTTTTCGTTGATATGCTCATCCAGGTGGCTTCTCAGTTCTGTGCTTCTTTCAAACGCTGTCATTCTGCGTGCAGCGCTTTTTCCGCGATCCCACATGCACTCAATACACTATCCGGCACGGATGATAGTATTGCGATACACCATCACTTCGTAATGCTGACTGGTCATTGATGGGAGATGCCCTGCACAATGCTCTTCGAACTCAGGGCTTCTTTCGTCATGGAAGTTGAAGCACTCCCAACAATACTTGACCTTTTCGGGAGGGATTCCATTTGTACGAGACACTTCTCGTCGAACGCAAGAATGGATGTGGTTGCTCCTCTCATGCTTTCGAAATCTGTGCAAGGTCAGCAGAGGACATGTACATGATATCAATAGGCGGGCTCACGACTCCATAGATTTACCACAACCATCCACAGGGCATCGGCCATCAAGGGGCTCCTCTCCCGGGCGGTAGACCACGTCAAAGTCTCGGAGGCATTGAGTGTATAAATCTTTCACAGCGACGGCTTTTTCGTCAAACGAAAGAGGCTCCTTAGACGACATGATAGCCGCTAAGCGACCTAATTCGGGCATGAGCTTGCACTGAGCTTGCTTTTCTGCAGTTTGCTCTGCATGGTCCGGGCGTTCCCGGCCCCGGGTCAGAATCTTCCAATCACGCTGACTCTGGACCCATTCACTTTGGTATCGTTGAAGCGTGCTGGAATAGATCCCTCTCTTGAGAATGCTGTAGTTGCGCTTCAGGCGATTAGTATCCCCGTTGGACTCTGCATTTTGAATTTCCATGGCTTTGGCGACCAGACGCGGGTTTGCATCGATCTTTCGTTCCTCTTCTATAGGTAGCCGGCGTGGGAGGCCATGTTCGTGGAATTGGCCGTAGCCCTGAAAATAGTTAATGTGAGTGTGGTCGGCGAGTCTACCTCTTAAAGCATTAAACACATCCACGCCGGAACAGTTGGCGAGATAGTCATTTCCATAGACAGTTTTAGACTTCTGTGTCAGGATCTGGGCGACGTGAGCGGAGGAGTACTTTGCTGCGCAAGATGTTAACCAACTGTGAAGACAGCTCGAACGGGGACAAGCAAGACCCACACTTGACAGCCTTCCCCAAAGCGCGGCACATTGCATGGATCGTGGCAGTCATAAAATAACAAGCATTTGCGGGGATTTTCCTAAAATCTGCTTGATACTTTTCTTTCGTCAACGGATCTTCACTGACCCGGCCTGCCGTGACGCCTCGGATGATGCATCGATCTTTGGCTTCTTCGTTCCACCTAAGAACCAGTTCGTCCTCCCCTTCCGGTATTCTTTGCTCAACAACTTCTTCAGGAGACGAAAACCCGTAGAGAGCATTATCCGCAAGGGCAAGAGCTAGAAGATAAAGTGCTCCCGAATAGATGGGTTCATCACAGTCCCAGATGGCAGTGCCGAACCTATTTCGACATCAGTATCTAAGTAAACTAGAACTAAAAAGGCCAGCAGTGGGTGGTAATCCGCATACATCGTATTCTCGGGGTCTTTGTTGTTCTTGACGAACTGCTGGTCAAGCCGCCATCCAATCCTCCAAGGAGCATTATCGGCACGGAACAGTACGAGCTCAATATTCTGACTAGCGTTAGCATTCAGGAAATAAACCAAGTTACGGTAGAGTCCTACTCTGTAACGGAGTCCTCGTCCAACTTTGTTTTCTGATGCAGGTGTGAAAGACGACACTCGGGCACCTGTGCATAGAAACTGGAGAGTAATAAGATGAAACTGAACACGATACCTCCCAGATATGAAAAATGGGTCATCAATAGCCCAGAGAGCAATAATAGCACGCTCGAAATCCAAATCGTACTTTGGCTTCCTGATCGTTGACAGTACCCCCTCTTCGACCAATTCATTTTCGATCCACTGTAATGATCAGAAACATTCATTTGAGCATACAAAGTGAGCTTACGTGGTAGAGTTCGGCGCGATCATCACGAGCAATCTCATTCCCAGTCTCAAGGTAAAAGCCCGGGACGAATTCTTGAGCCCGGACTAAAATTGTGTCCATTGTCAGTCGTCCATTAGAAGCAAGCTTGCCCTTTGTAGAATCAATGAGCCAGCGGATAAACTCTTTGAGTTCTTCTAGTGTCGGAGCTGGGTGCCCCTCCCCAACTTCATAGCTTTCAGGCATATTCCTCTCCTCGATGAGAAATCTGATGAATAAATGAGACTTGGAATGCTTACACGCCAGAACGTTTTGACTCACTCCTCGTACTTGCGCACCCTTTCTCTGTATCTTTCTTTCGTCTTCCTTGATGCTCTACCCCTAGTTCGTTCGGCATCTTTCTGTCGATGGGCATTTGCGTCGTATCCCCTCTGTTGACGAAGTTCGCGGCGAGCTCGTCGTTTCTTTTCACGCTGGGAGGCCTTCCATGATTCGGAACGTACAGCCATTGTCAGAAGAAGTCAAGACAACACGGGTACAGGACACTGGTGCAGGATTCACAGAAGGAAATATAGTAGACGATGCATAAAAGATGAGATGTGAAAAGTAAGAAGTAACAAGGCGTATGCAGTATTTATATTCATAGTCCGGGCGAAATACATTTGAATAGACTGTTAGTGGCAGTGACTTCGCCTCGACTTCCTCCGAGTCCAACTGGAAAAGCATGTTGTGGTAACCCATAGTGTACGCTGACCAAAATAAGACAATTGGCCCTTGTCTTTGTGATGCCCTCGAGAAAGTCATGGGTTGTATAGACCAGAGAGCTTTAGTCTGCACAGTTTAAAGACCTCAGAACAATCACGTGAGTGATGACATGGAGTGAGCAGGAACTGCTTCCTGATGACTCACTGAGCCCGCCAGAGTAACTAATTCGGGAGCTGCCGGAGTGGCTGGTGCGTGCTCAGTGAGCGATCAGTGAGTGCTCTGGGTCACTCACTGAGCACGCACATGCAGCCCTCATAAAAGCGGCGGCACCTGTATCAGGCAATCGGACAGGACTTGCATAAAAACAATTCACCTATACACTACTGATTCGATAATTACCAAAGGCGAATCGCTGCACGACTTATGCAGTAAGCAAACACAGCCTTGTGAGATCCCTGCCGTAAGGCTTTGACAAGCTGAACATTCTTCTGGTTGGACGCTACTGATTCGACAGTGAACGTCAATCATCTCCCTGCTAGTTGCAGAATAGATGAGCCATCACTCAAGAGGCTTGGATATGAGCTTAGCTATGAGACACCTGGACGGTCGGCCATCACTATTTCAGCAGATACTGAAGCAAATGGCCCTACCAAGTCAGCCTAGAAACAGCATTTTCCATTTCTTTCATGATCCGCGAACCGCTCGGTTACATAAATGTCTCACAAGATTCAGCTTGTCAGACAAGACAGGACCTTATAATCCACAACCACGTCAATGCTCCCCCGCCATCCTTGTTATACGGTTATATCCTCCATCGCCTATCCTAAAACTGAAATATCAGATGTAATTATGAGACTATCCAAGAGATTAATTTCCTTCTTCCTCCCCTCTCTGGCCATCCTTCTCCAGCCATCCCCGGTCTCCTCGCTCTGCTACTACCCCAACGGCACCGCTGACGACAACTACCAACCATGCAACAATGTCAAAGGCGTCAACAGCATGTGCTGCGCACTAGATCGCCCCAACGCCTCCGGCGGGCCAGATTCCAAGGGCTGGACGGCGGACATCTGTCTGGAGAACGGACTGTGCCAGAATATCGTGCAGCGGATGAGCACAGGCCAGATGGTCTACACCTACTGGCGGACTCTGTGCACCAGCACGGACTGGTCGACGAATGGGTGTCTGAATGTTTGTACTGGGGGCGAGGTATTCATCTTCCTTGCGGAGGTATTGGCAGCAGCATCGATTAATGGCTATTGGCTAGATCTATCCGGGGCATACTGTCCCGCTCACGCCGTGCGAGAATACACCCGAGTCGAAGACCTGGTGCTGTGGGCAGAATAATACCGCGTGCTGTGGATCTTCGGACGCGATCACACTTGCGCCGACGCTTGCGGTCGGGCTTTTGGCTTCGACGGCTACATCTACCTCTGTTAGCACGAGATCTTCATCTTCTAGCACGACAGCGACCTCTATGCCTTCAACATCGACACCGACTTCTGCATCGCAGCCACACGACTCCTCCCTGTCAACAGGAGCAAAAGTAGGAATTGGTCTTGGTGCGGGTCTGGGATCGATAGTTGTCTTTGGTGCATTGGCCGTTCTCCTTGTCAGGTGGCGAAGGACAAGGGCTCCGACGGGCCCGTATCCCTTCAGCGATGTCAGGATTGTCTCTAAAGGC
Source organism: Aspergillus thermomutatus (assembly GCF_002237265.1). Lineage (NCBI taxonomy): Eukaryota > Fungi > Ascomycota > Eurotiomycetes > Eurotiales > Aspergillaceae > Aspergillus > Aspergillus thermomutatus. The sequence continues at coordinate 57,229 of NW_020798160.1, read as the reverse complement.
AAGCTGCAGGAGAAACCGGCTGATGGGCCGCTGACAATACATGAGTTGTCTGGTCGGAATGTAGTGGAAGCGGAAGGGGAGAGTCCTGTTGTACTGGGGGGTAATCAGCCTGGAGCTTTTACCACGTAGCTATAGGAGACTGTCTTTGATGGAGTTGATGAAGCATCGTTTAATAGAGTGAGGCACGCAAAGACTAATAGTAACGGGAGGTGTATGAGCTCAGCTCAGCAACTGTATGTATGCTGATCTTCATGGCTTTGTCCTTCGAGGCACATTGGGAATCATGTCATGACGGCCTTATTCGAGTATTGAAAGAGCTGAACACATCCGAGTGCATTGGGATTTTGTTTACCTGGAAGGACATTCATCGTCGATGATGGTGGGTCTAGGCTCACGGCCATCGACGCATATGTCTACTAAACTGAATCATTTTGACAATTAGATACTCCCTAGAAAAAGAAAGTTTCGTTTTCATAAGGCTCGGCATTGTACGCCTATGAAGAGCAAATTCCAAATAGAGATAATTGCTCGTATGAGCTGGCCCTTGTCCTATCCAACATTTGAACACAATAAACGAACCTCGAAATATATAAAAAGCAGATATCGTACTTCTCGACAATTTGAGCGCGTTGAGATTGTGGAATTAGCTTAGGACGAACAAAATTGTCTCCTTTCAAAAGCACACAATAAGACAAATCAGAAGGACGGCGGTTATGGTGCGAAAAGTCATCATTCACTGCTAAGGTGCTGTTTTCAGCAATCAGCAGTCAGCAGTACCCAGTAAGGAGTCCAATCACAAGGTGTTATTTTGAATCAGACCAATCATCCTGTTTTCCTGATGATCATTATGCTGAACTACAGTACTACGTACTTTATGCTATGTTGTGATCACCGAGACAGGGCAACTATGACTACCTACCGTACTCCGTAGCTTCTTCCAGTGAGAGATCGGAGGCAACAAGATCCGGGGTACGGCAGCCAGGCAACCTAACCTAGCTCTGTCGATCCTGAGAGGTCTCTTGGTTGAGTTTGCAGATCTAGGGTTTCTTTTTCTTCTTTCACCTCCGAGTGTGATCTGATTCTGATGTGTCGACTATTATCCCTGACACACCACACTCCGTATTATCTTTTGGACTTGAGAAGTGAGAAGAAGAGCGTCAACTTGGGGTCATTACTGAGGTACTCGCCGTTCTGGATCCTTCTGGCAAAGTCATACGCAGTACAGTATGGGAAGTACAAAGTAGAATAAGGAAAATATGGCGATAGAATACTGACTAAGACGGCCAGCATTGCAGATCATAGAGCCAAATAGGTACGGAGTAGATCTGTCAGATGTGTTTTTTGTGATGAGTTGGTGTACCAATAACACAACGCCTCTTGATCGCTCTTCCAAGCCAAGGTTATTCCTTTTTCTATGAGAAAAGCAGGGAGCTGTTCCTGGCTTTGTAGTGTGCATACTGTAACCTTGGAAAGGTCACTCCATTGTACTATTTGCATACTCATAGAGAACTATTCTACACTGTAATTTCCACATAACTCTGAGGTATAATGAACTCAGACTATAAAATCAAAAATCAGGTAAGGGCTTAAAGCATAGAATATCATGCCATAGTATGGGGAAGTTAGCTGGAAAGCCATAATTAGCTCTACAGAGGCTGCAAGGGATAAACTATTGAATGCAGGGGCCTCACCAGACACATGGCTTTACTGGTCCTACTGGCTTTTATTGCCGAACGGAAAAGAAAGAATAATAAATTTCAAGACATAAAACCAATAATTCATGCACAGTCTCTTTGAATTCAGGCCACGATGGGTGTTGGGACTACTGTATGCGGAGATCCATGTGCGATAGATCATATATCACATTCGCCAACCCTGGTCAGCCTGCAGATTCGAGCTTGGAGAAAGAGTTTGTACTCAAACTCAGTTGCAGAATCTTTGCACAGTGGAGAATTCATTTTCGATGGCTATCAAACTGTGCTACGGTGGCTGGAGTCGCACCCAATGCGCTGCAGGATTGGTTCCTGCATCAATCTGTGGATGCGGACTATTGAAGCCTTCACCTCAGATCCAGCCTCAGCATGATCGAGAGTTGAATGAGCTCCAGCAAGGAGCTCGTCAGTGGCGTTGATTGTTCGAGACGGAATCACTCAGCCAATCTGCATCGAAAACAACATCCCTCAAGAGCGTAGCCAAAGGTATAAAAAGACGGTCGAATCCTGCCGTTCTGCCTCTTCATCAACACACTCAAACAATCCATCCAATCCACTCAAACAATCTTCTCTCACTTCCTCGGCGCTTCCAAGTAAACTCTTTACTTCAACCCATCATCAAAATGAAGTTCCTCGCTGTTGCCTCTCTCCTCGCTGCCACCGCTCTGGCTCTTCCCGGCGGAGCTCCCTCCGTCCACCCTGTGTTCGACAACGCCAACGAGTACACTCTGGAGCAGGCGCAGAACAAGTGCGGTGAGAAGACCACTCTGTCTTGCTGCAACCATGTCTCCAAGGTCGGCGACACCAAGTCCTTCAACTACGGCGCCCTGAACGGCCTGCTCGGCAACACCCTCAGTGGCCCTGAGGGTGTCGGTATCCTGTCTGGCTGCCAGAAGATCTCGGTCACCGGTAAGCACTCTATCAAAAGTCCAGAGAAGCTATGCCTCTAACATTTTCCAGGCCTTCTCGGTCTCAGCGATTTGCTCAACAAGCAATGCCAGCAGAACGTTGCTTGCTGCCAGGATTCCGATACCACTGCCGTAAGTCCCTTCAATCTTTCCCTGGTTGACACTCTTCTGACGGTAACAGACTGGCGGTCTCGTCAACGTTGCTCTGCCCTGCGTTGCTCTCGGCTCCATCATCTAAGCCAGTCGCGAGTGATGCCGTCTTCTCGAACCTTTGTTCAATATCTTCGGGATCAACGGTTGCATATAGCACTTGGTGTACAGCTGCATGCTCCTGGCGGATACAAAAGTTTCTCTTCTTGATCGGATGATCGGTCTTCGGCTCATCATCTGGACTTTCAACTTTGTACACTCCGTCCTATTGGACTAGACAAGTGTTAATAATCTAGAATATACTCTTAATTGTCACTCTGCTTCCCTAGATTTGTACTGTAATCCAACCGATTTCTCATGCATTGCAAGCCATGTCCATTAGCAATTGTACCCTTGTTACCCGCGCCCATAAGACTAGGACTTGGTTCGCTCCCATAATGAAACCGTTAAAGCCAATTTGTTGTCCTTGGGTATGTTATGATGAAGAAAATCTCAGAACAATGCGGCTAGAACACCTCCATACCTAAATGACGAAGTCCTGGATGCCGACGCATTTGCCTTCAATCTCCCATGAATAATGCCTGTCTTGTAATGAGGAATACTACTGCTATAAAGTGGCTGGTTTTCTATATCTTGCGGCAGTTTGCACTGTTAAACAGAATATATATTTTGAGATGGAGTGACAACAACCCAACCCTCCACTTACGCGTGAGCGGATACACCTTTGTCATGATTAAGGCAATGCCAGTGAAGTTGTTTTATATCATTCAATCAGTGATATATTCAAATCTCAATCTCGATGTTATGGATGAACATTGAAAATAAATGCTCGTCTGCCTGAGGCAGCCGGAATCGCACCCGGCCCCCCGGGTCCAGTGCCGTTCCTCCCAAACACGCCGGACGCTTTTCCTCCTACCCACAGTCACACCTGCATCAATATCCTGTACAAGGATCATCACTGCATGATACCCATCATATAAATGACCAGCTCATCTTCTACCCAGCAACGCCCGGATGAAGAGTCCGGAAACCGCCCGAAACGACGCAAAGTCGCGGTCGCTTGTGATGAATGTCGCGCCCGAAAGGTCCGGTGCGACGGCATCCAACCCGGTAGGCCTCACTGGATTTTTGCCGACTCCCCGCGTCAAAGTTACTCCGTATTCGGAAAAAGAACCGCCTGCTGACTGCGTCCCTCATTCTTTGTAGATTGTGGGCCGTGTACGAAGCGATCAGATGCGCGATGTGTTTACACTGGTGAGCCGGAGAAACGAAGAGCCGTGCGCAAGTGAGTTTTTGCCTGAGGCACTGATTGCTTGATGACCAGGCCAGCTGATCTTATTTCGATTGCCGCAGCTACATCGCTAGCTTGGAGGATAGAATCAAGCATCTGGAGGCCCCGGGTTATGTGCCGAGACGGTCGGACGATGGGCAGCAGGCGTCACGCTATACGCAGGTCAGCATCTGATTCTTGTCTTCTCGTAGAGCACGGGTTTACTTTTAGTAGTCTACATCGCCATTCAATCAGGCCTCACCTTCAGGTGTCCAGTCGTCGGGACCGCTCAGTCCATCCCAAACAATTCCTCTCAACCGGTTTGATAGCAGAAATGGCTTCTCTGCAGGCAATGGAGGCCAACCATCTCCATCCTGCAGTCCCTGTCAAGGAATGCAGCCAAGCAATGCAGTTTGCCGTCACCCGATGAACAACGGTACTCTGCACCCGTACCGGGGCCGATCAGAACGACCTTCAGGCATTGAGGGACGAGATGATGGCGTGAATGCGATGATGGGTTCTCTGGAGGAGGAGCGCCAGACACAAGGATTCTTTGGCAGCTCAAGTGCTGCCAGCTTCATGCGTCAGATCAAAACAGCTGTGGAAAAGAGGGTGGACTCACCCAACCGCCGAACATCCGAGTCCATACTGGGAACTACGCCGCAATCGAGTCTTCTATCCAGGAGGACCGAAAGACCCTCGTCCATATCCAACTACGTGCTTCCTCCAAGAAAAACAGCCGATAGCCTTATGGAGGTGTACTGGTGCTTTGTGTTTCCTCTCTATCCGCTGGTAGACAGCATTCACTTGCGAGCAGAGTACAGTAAGATCTGGACCGGAGAAACGCTCAATTCAGACGAGAATATGCTCATGTGCACGTTCAACGTCATCTTTGCTTTAGCCTGTCAATTGGCTGATTTCATCCCGCCGGATGAGCGTGAAGCCTCTGCAGATGCTTTCTTCTCGCGCGCAAAAGACCTCCTACACTTCAACCTCTGGCATAGTGGCTCTTTTGGTCTGATCCAGTGCCTTCTGCTGATGGCTCAGTACCTACAAAGTACCGACTCGGCACACCAATGCTGGATTGTTACTGGGTTGGCGATTCGGAACGCTCAAAGTCTGGGCCTGCATCTTCCACAGACCATTGCCCGTCTATCAAGCTTTCAAGAACAGCAACTAGCACGGAAAATCTGGCACGGATGTGTTCTTATGGACAGGTGAGTTTGTACCACAGTGAAGAAAGAATCTGTCTTCTAACGACGGCAGGGTTATCTCGATGACGTTCGGACGACCAGCCATGATCTCTAAGGCATCTTGTGGCTCTGTTCCGCTGCCGGCCACAGTGGACGAGGAGTACATTCCCGCAGCTCTGGGTGGTGAAGTGAGACAACCCGCGGACCGTCCTTCAGTCATGGCTTTCTACGCCAAGTCTCTTGAACTCTACGAGATTCTGAACGATATTCTGCTCAGTCTCTACAAACCTGTTCCGGAAGAGAGCCCAGAAGACATCTACGATTTCTACTTCAACAAAGGACCAGATGAAGGCGAACGTACGATCTTCGAGCTCGATCGAGCTCTCACCAAATGGACTCGAAGCCTACCGTCTCATCTTCGAGGAGCTACATCCCCCAAGCCTGAGGATGCCGTTTTCTACCACCAGAGTGTGGTTTTGAGAGCTCGGTAAGTTGCCTTTTCTGACCTAAATGGTATGCGAGCTGAGGCCACACCAGATTCCTACATGTCCGGATGCTACTGTTCAGACCAATTTTGTCCAAGTATTGTACTGCTCGCGAGATCACACCCCACGATCCGCTTATCCTAGTGAATGATTCATTTCCTCATCGAGTTGCGCAGCAGTGCTCCGTAATCTGCGTCAAGGCTGCGCAAGAGGTCATTGAATTGATACACAGCAATATCCCTGCCGATGGTACTTCCGGGCCACTTCCAGCCTGGTGGTACAATATTCTTTGTAAGTCATATTAAATCCTTCAATTGAGAGTGTACTGACAAGGAAGATGTCTACACGGCGGCGACGGTCCTGATCGCTGGCCGTCTCCGGTCAGCTATCCTCGAAGAAGTAACAGAAACAGCGGTAACTAGATCCTGGAACTGCGCCCTTGAAATATTGCGAAGATACCACAGCTACAGCTCATCCGCTCGACGGTGCGTCGCAGCTTTGGAGATCCTCTACGAAAGAGTCGTGTCCGAAGGACCGGCACAGAATGAGCCGCCGAACAATGCTCAACCCAACCCTTCTAGCACCATGAACGACATGTCCCTTGGCGAAGGCATGAATGCAGTCTTGTTGGACGGGTTTGATATGCCTGATTTTCAGGATATGTCGTGGCTGAACAGTGTGCCGAGTAATCTTTATTGAAGTGAATCCAACGGTAAGGTGAAATGAGTTTATTCGGATTCGACGCAGGATTGAACATGCCACCTGAAAACCGCGCAGCGATTGGTGACATCTAAGATTTTACAACTCCAATAAGAACGAACACGACTGGCTGCCCTAGCTGTGATCCGATCGAGTGGCAGTAAAATGAATGGCTACTATCGGGAGGAGCGCGGCCCCAACAATTATTCCGCACATGACGCCCGCTGCACCGGACAGCCTCAGAGTCTCAAACATGAGAGGAAGATAGAACGGGGCAATCTAGACAATGGCTGGTCAGCGACAAGGGCGAGGTGGTTCCACGTCACACTTACAAAACCCCAGATGTTTCGGAAAATATTGATACAAACACCGATATTGGTCGCTTCGTCGCCATAGCTGTCAACGGCAAACGAGATTAGGATGGTGGTGCAGATTTGGTTGCCGAAACTGGCAATCGCAGCGCCGACACCCGGCGTGACATTCCAGGAGGTCGCTTTGTCCAGCTGCAAACCCCAGACCAAGAGTCCGGCGATGACTGTGCCGAATCCAATATACGAAAGCCACAGACGGTCTGCAGCGATATGGCGGCCCTTGCTTCTGTCCAGAGATTGCAAAAACCAGTCGGACATGGGCCCGCTGAGCTGCTCACCTAGGAAGCATCCGATGATAATGGCAATGTACTGCAGCCCGATCGTCTGAGCACTAAAGTGAAACTTCTCGCCAAAGACGATGGGCAATTCCACGATCAGGGCAACATTGCCGTACGCGAAGACAATGCTGTGCGCGATGGCTGGAATTAACACCCGGGGGTACCGTGCTAGAACGAGAGGCCTGATGAATTCCCGCAGCGTTAGAGGACGCGGGTCGATCCGTCGAGGAGCCAGTTTCGCCAGGAACCCAGTTTTGGGCTCACTGGTGTTGGGGTATCCGTCTAGATCGGGGACATGCATTGACTCCGCACCGAAGAGCAGGTACCCGATGAACTGGATGAAGTTTATGATCGCAAAGATCCAGTATACCCATTCCACGCCAGCATGCTGAATGACAAAGCCCATAATGAGGGGTCCTGCCGGCGTGCCAAGCGTGAGCATCAACGTCCACCAGCCCAGTTTTTGGGCCCGCTCTTCCGGCTCGCACAAGTCGGTGATGACACCACTTCCAATACCGAGGGCAGGCGAGATGAGGATCGCGGTGAGGATGCGAGTAGCCATCTGCGCACCGTAGGTTGTGCACCATCCACCACCAATGTTGCAGACCATGCTGCCCAGTACAGAGAATATGAAGACGTGGTAGCGGCCATAGATGGTTGTGATAGGTTTCCAGAAGAGAGGAACTACGCCAAGGAAGAGAATCTATAGGATGTAACAAGGTTAGCAACCTCAGATTCACTACCATGACTTGAAGATTGGTCAATACTCACCTGAAATGAGGTCAGATAGCTCGCGTCCTGCACGGTCACCGCATACTCCTCGGCCATGGCATCGTACGCCGGAATGATTCCCGCCCCCATGAAGGTCGCCACCATAGAATGGAAAGCGACCATCAGGATCTGGGCGTTTTTCTTCCATTTGGGCCAGTTGTGAGGATCATCAGAATTGGGCGATGTCGCTGCCTCCCTTTGAGGCGACGGTAGGACATTTCCGATACGAACAGAGACTTCAGAGGCACTACTCTTTTTATCCCCGGAGGCGTCGAGCATGTCGCCCGTTAAGAACGACATCATTCCACACACGAGTTATGGCAAGACAGTACCACAGGGCAAGCAGAGTTGAGGTTTGGCAAGCAGTCTCCCTCCTTTATCATATGGAATCGGATGCAAGGGACGCCATGGGGAAGCAAGGGGTAACCTCTATAACTCCTTCTTGGCTTTGTCCCACCTCACCATTAGCCGTGATTGGGTGATGATCTGACGGAAGACAGTCCGACACTATTGGCATTGCGGTCAGGTCGACTATATTCTGGGGGCTATCATGGCGTGTTAAGTGTGATATCAACGATGTTCGAGTACCACAAAGGCAACCATTGTCCTGAAACACCAGCGGTGGCTGCAGATAGAGAAGTGGAATCTCTGGATCAGGCACACCTTACTATTTCCCCAACATGGTTATTGTCGCCTCAGTTTATGCCCGTCGCCCCACCAAGCGTCTCTTTGTATTTGCCGATAAATTCCTACCACAGAGTCACTCCTGTTCATGATTTCTGTCCTTCAGCGATCGGAAACGTCTCGCCTGGATGTCTGTCTAGTCAACCGATTGAACGATGCGTGGGCTTCGGCTTGAGGGTATAAACCATCTTCTCAAAAGACCGAATTCCGGTCGTTTCTGCTGCAGTGGACGCCAGACCGAGGAACAGCGGTCTCATGGATATGTTGGCGCACAATCTTTGATAATTTTTGTGGAAACCATGTGGTACGCATGCAGTTCCTGCAAAAAAAGTCGCTCAATCGATCAATTTCCCTTGATCATTGCATGGCTTCTGTTGCGAGACTCTAGGCTGAAATCATGGCGTGTTCAAGCTAATGAAATGACAACACGGGGAGAACGAAGTGGACGAAGGGATCCAGGACACAATCAGTGGCGCCTTGGTATTCTCTTGACTCCTGCTCCCCCGCATCGCTGCTCGGTCTCAATCTATACCCATGTCAGACCCTTGAGCTTCATCGGGTCAATGATGACCGAATAATTTTTCCGTCGCTTCCCATGGCGCCACATGTTGGTCCAACAGTTTCCCCGCATTTACCACATTTTCTGGGGCTCCGCAGCCCGCAGTCTTGGCCCGTTACTCGATAGGATAAACACCGCCATCCCCTGATTGCGGCTTCTCGCTTGTAACAGCAGCAGAGCTTGAAGTTGACCTTCAAGTGATCTCGGGACATTCCATGCCGCGATCATAGAACCTTGCCAGTCTGGGGCGGGTTCAAATACCGCGCAGGGTCGCCCCATGATGCCTGCTAGCCCCTGGGCTTCACCCTCGCTGTGGATCAATTGCTGACGGTTAGCCACCGCAATGCGTTTCGCTACTTCTTTAGGTGCGGCGTCCGCCTGGGCTGGCGTTGCGCTGGCAGCGTTGCAGGTCGCCGAGGATAACAGCACCATCACTCTCAAAAATGACCGTTTCAAAGCTGTTTGGAACAAGAGCAAGGGATCAGTTGTCGATATGTTCCTCGACGGTCAGGATCTTCTCGGACCTCAATCCGGCTCTACGGGTATTGGACCCTACCTCGACTGCTACTGCATTCCTTCTGGTTTCTACACCGCGGGCGCCACAAAACCGACCATGCAGTATGTCGAAGGAACCGACACGACCGGAACCAAGTACGCCGGAGTCATCCTGAATGATACCTATACTCCCACTGGGCAGCAGTTCCAGCAATACTGGTTCTTGCGTGATGGTGAGACGGGGCTGCACATGTTCAGCCGTTTGGCTTACTACAACGAGACCACTCCCTTCCTTCGCAACCTGCAAGAGTTCCGCACGCTCTTCAGGCCGAACACGCAGTTGTGGACACATCTTACGTCCAGTGAGCTCCAGACGGCTCCACTACCGAGCAAGAACGCTGTGAGCAAGGAGGTGGTTGTCCAGGACGCCACATGGCGATTCAACAACACCCCGGACGATGCGTACTACACCCAATTCTCGGATTATTTCACCAAGTACACGTTTTCGAACCGTAGGTCGCATTCGCTCATGTGGTATAATTCGATTTAACAGACTATAGAATGGCGTGATAACGACGTCCACGGACTTTACGGAGATGGCTCGAACTCCAACGGCTCGACCTACGGCGCCTGGTTAGTCATGAACACAAAGGTTAGTATTGATTATCAACATATCAATATGCGGTGCTAACGAGATGAGCAGGACACCTACTATGGAGTATGTTCCCTTGACCTCGGTTCGTTGACGAAACTAACAAAATAGGGCCCGCTGCACTCCGATTTGACCGTCGACGGTATCGTCTACAACTATATTGTCTCCAACCACCACGGTGAAGGTACACCCAACATCACCAATGGCTTTGACCGGACATTCGGCCCTCAGTTTTACCTCTTCAACGGGGGCAAGGGTTCCACCTCTTCCCTTGAGGATTTGCGATCGGAAGCCGCAAGGCTGGCTGATCCCAGCTGGAATGCCGACTTCTATGACTCAATCGCCAAGCATGTCGTCGGCTACGTGCCTTCCCAGAAGCGCGGCAGCATCAAGGGTCAGCTCAGCCTTCCCAAGGGTGCCACCAAGCCTATTGCCATCCTTACCGTGGACGGCCAGTACTTCCAGGATAACAGCGTCGTTCCATCCTCATACCAGTACTGGACGGACATTGACTCTAGCGGCAAGTTCAGCATCGATCGCGTTGTCGAAGGCAAGTACCGACTGACCGTCTACGCTGACGGCATCTTCGGCGACTTTGTGCGCGACGGCGTGAGCGTCAAGGCTGGCAAGACCACCACTGTGAAAGAGAAATGGCGCGCCGAGTCGGCTGGCACTGAGGTCTGGCGGCTTGGTAGCCCGGACAAGTCCTCCGGCGAGTTCCGCCATGGTGTCGCGCGCGATCCCACACACCCACTACACCCGCCAGAGTATCTGATCTACTGGGGCGCATACGACTGGCAATCCGACTTCCCCAAGGGCATCAACTACAAGATCGGCAGCAGCGACCCAGCGACAGACTTCAACACAGTGCACTGGTCGGTCTTTGGCCCCACACCTGACAACCCGGATATCGAGCACAACACCACGCACGACTGGAAGATCAACTTCTCCCTGACGAACAAGCAGCTCCGAAAGACCAAGAAGGCTACCCTGACTATCCAGCTTGCCGGTGCCAAGACGGCCTCTGGCAACACGGACGTGTACAATGCCGCAGAGCCGTACATCAACCTCTCCCATGAGAGCTACATCAACGACCAGAAGGAGCCCCTCTCCTTTGTGATTGGCTTCAATCAGTCGAGTAGCTGTATCGTGCGTTCTGCGGTGAGCTGCTACCAGGTTCGCTCACGGATGCAGTTCCCTGCGGACTGGCTCAAGGTCGGCGAGAATACCCTGACTCTGCATCTGCCCTACAACGCGACGGATACGGAGACTGCCATTCTACCGGGGACCGTGTATGTGCAATACGACGCTCTGAGGTTGGAGTTGGATTAGATAGTGGTTCAACCGGACTGTATCTGCAATCCGGTTCCAAATTTAGAATCAGTATTGGATTTGTTACAAAGCATTTCTAATTCTCATAACGTGTCTTGGCGCCCGCTGGGAACGGTTATTAGACTGTGTTGAGCAGGCCGACCCAGAGTCTTCCTTCCACATCCATAATGGATCAAAGCATAATAGGTAAGATCAGAGAATTTCTAGCCAGATCAGGAACGGAAAACAACACCGTCATGGTCCTGCATAGCTCTGGTGGTGTCTCAGCCCTCGCTAGGCTGGTACTAATGATCCGCTGTGGCCTATTAGGCTATGTACTTGTACCGACTACGCCCACTAAGGCTCATACCAATACGCTAACAACGGACTAGGCTACCCTTCTGCAAGAACTGCCGACTCCGCAGAGTAAATCAAGTGGTGGAAAAAAGGCAGGTTTGTGGGGTAACAGACTGGGCTAGAGATAGCCGGTCTGGGGTAAACGACATTGCGTCAACTGAGACACCGGGGCAGCCATCAGGAGCCAAAAAACATTAAATTGATCATATGAAGTGCATTATTTGGCCTGTTGCTCTCCTTCCATTGGTTGCTCTCCATGTTTCCCCGGAAGCAAGAGACTGCGCGGAAATGCTTGTGGTTTCTTCCGCCTTGCAAGCTTTCTTCATATTGCTTAGCTGGCGATTCATTTCTGCAGCAATATATTTACCACCAATGGAACATGGCCAGAGTAGCTCCAGGATGAGGCTATTGGAGGAGAAACGATGAACAGCTCTTTGCGGCCTAGAGAGGGCACTAGAGCTCTTCATCAATGGCCGGAAACGAGGATACCAGATGTAGGCGTCCTATTCCTATATAAGGAATCAACGACGACACCGGAGTGAGCAGTGGCTGTCTCCAAACCACAACACAGTTCTTCTTCTCAGGTCCAATTGCAATCGAAATGTTGAAACTGATCGGTTCTCTCGTGCTCCTTGCCTCCGCGGCCGAGGTCATTGCCTCGCCCGTCGCCGAGCCAATTATCACCCCGTCCCCAACTCTGGCGAAACGGGCGACGACTTGCACGTTCTCCGGGTCCAAGGGGGCCTCCTCTGCGAGTGCCTCTCAGACAGCCTGCTCTACTATCGTCTTGTCTAACATCGCTGTGCCCTCTGGTACGACCTTGGATCTCAGCAAGCTGGCAGATGATACCACAGTAGGAACCCCATCTCCGCTATCAACCCCAATCATCAGCCAATGGTCTAATGCTCTTAGGTCATCTTCGAGGGCGAGACAACCTGGGGCTACGAGGAGTGGTCGGGCCCCCTGCTGCAGATCTCCGGTACAAACATCAAAGTCGAGGGTGCGTCGGGTGCGTACCTGAACCCCGACGGCGCCCGCTGGTGGGACGGCGAGGGCAGCAACGGCGGCAAGACGAAGCCCAAGTTCTTCTACGCGCATGATCTCACCTCGTCGTCCATCACCAATCTCCACATCCAGAACACGCCTGTCCAGGCGGTCAGCATCAACGGATGCGATGGCCTGACCATCACCGACATGACGATTGACAATTCAGCCGGTGACAGTGCAGGCGGCCACAACACCGACGGATTTGATATTGGCTCCAGCTCCAACGTCGTCATTACAGGGGCGAACGTCTACAACCAGGACGACTGTGTCGCCGTCAATTCCGGCACTGATATCACCTTCAGCGGTGGGGTCTGCTCCGGTGGCCATGGGCTGTCGATTGGCAGCGTTGGTGGCCGATCCGATAATACCGTCGATACCGTTACCTTTGAGAACTCTGAGGTCAAGAACTCGGCTAACGGTATGATCGTCCCTCTGTATCACCAAGAATAAACTTCTAATTACGAGACAGGTATCCGCATCAAGGCCACCGAAGGCGACACCGGTACAATCACGGGAGTCACCTACTCAGGAATCACCCTGAGCTCCATCACCAAGTGAGTTCTTCTCAGATTACCCATATAGCAAGCAGTCTGATTAATCTAACACCGTCAAGGTACGGTATTCTCATTGAACAGAACTACGACGGCGGCGATCTCAAGGGCGACCCGACATCCGGCATCCCCATCACCGACCTGGTCGTCGAGAACATCAGTGGCTCAGGCGCAGTGTCGTCGAGCGGCTACAATATCGCCATTGTCTGTGGCAGTGGGGCCTGCTCTAACTGGACCTGGAAGAGCGTCGCTGTGACCGGCGGCAAGACCTACGGCAGCTGCGAGAATGTTCCCAGCGTTGCCTCTTGCTAGCTGATGCAATTTGTGGATAGGGCGTGGCTGGGCTCAACTTGGCAGTCTGTATGACTGACGCTTGATTTGTCTTGGGATTATCAGTCGGTCTACAATCTAGGTAGTCACAGGATGCATTACATATCGGATCTTGCTCGGTGAATCTACTTGTGTTTTCACGAGAAGCATTAAGGCTACGATATGTCCCAGACAATGTGATTCGTATCATTTCTGTAGTTCGATACAGGAGCCTCCAAACTATAAAGGAACGCACTCGATAGCGGATTTATGAAAAGGAAATGAGAGGCCGACACTACCAGCAGTCCAAAAAAACGTCCCACAGCCGTGCGCAAGAGGGTTTGACCTACCGCCATTGACGTTCTCAACCATCCGTGTCTCGTAGACTTTGCCATGGTTGCGAGGGAAAGAGCCGTCGGAGAGTCCAGTCACTGCTGATACAGCCTTGCTGGATGACCTCTGACTTTCTAGACCTCTACTTTTTGGCTGCTATGGAAGAAACGTTGTCGAGATGGGTCTCTTTCCCACTACATTGCCCCCTGGCTTGAGAATCTTCTTGTTGTTCACAACTGTGATAAGCTCTGAAGCTATCCTTCTCAGTGTCTTTTTCCAAGCTAGATGGCGCTCTAGTGCAGGCTTTATTCAAAAACTCCGTCACCTTAGAAGGATTGTGTGAAGGAAAGATGAAGATAGGAGAAGAGCCACATCAGCAAATGTAGAGGGTAAGAGAATGGAAAGAAGGAATTTAAGGTGAACAAGTGAACATGTGTGCAAGATGTGAAAAAGTGTGTAAGATGCGAAAAATCGCGTACTGCTTCGCTCCACCTTGACATTCTCTGATTTAAAAAGGCAGATCACTGACCGTCATTTCTCCTTCCTCCTTCATCTCCCAGATCTTCAAACATGGACGACCTTCCCTTCGAGATCAAGCACATGATATGTGCATCAGTACGTCTTCCGTTCCCTGATTGAATATGTCCACTGACAAAAGACATCTAGGCTATGGCAACCAGCCGGAAGACTTTGCAAGAGTTGAGTCTTGTGAACCATACCTGGTATCAGGCTGCCGTGCCCGTTCTGTATGAAAGGCTACAGCTATGCCTCACTACGACGGAGGAACTTAAAGAAGATGTCGAACAGCTGCTAAAACATCCACTGCGCAAGCAATACCTTCGATACCTGCGTCGTCTGGACCTCGTCGGGGCAAGCGGGAAAAAAAGTCTCCAGCTAGCTGCTGAGCAAGAAGCCGCAGAGGGACCTATTATGCTGGATGATTTCCTCGATCGTGAGCTCTGGCAAAGACATACTTTCCGGCTCTGTCGCAGGGATACCACTACCCCCGACCATGCTCCGCTCGCCAGGTTCATCGCGTCCGTGTCGAGTCTGAGAGAGGTGAATTATGTTCGTGCTCTGCGCTTCCCGCAGGAAGTCCTAGATGTTCTACATAAATACCACCCTTCTTGCAAGCTGAACCTGCTCTATTTCTACCTTCAAGCTTGGAAACACCAGGGTCTTAGCGACAGGGATATGGCCGTGGTTACCTCGCCGTGCCTCCACTCGATCCGCTGCTATTACTACCGCAACGCCAGGAATGACGAGGTAATCGAGTCAGCCATTCTGCGCTCGTTGTCTCTTGCTCCAAATCTGAAAAAGGTCGATCTCGTATTGGTGCCAGAGATTCACTTTGTGGACCAGCGTATCTACGCCTTCGAGCCGACCGATGGAGCATCCACCGCCGTTGCCCGTCTCGAAACCTTGTCCTTTTCCCTAAACACCGTGATGTCGGTCCAACGCTTCAATCAATGGCGTCAGAAGACCAATATAGAACATCTGCGTACCTGGAGCATCGGCTACATCGATGAACCCGCCCTCGCTCGAACCATTTGCGCAGTTGCACCATCGTTTCAGCGTCTCGAACGGCTCTCGCTCAACCTACAGGTGACCCCTAGGAGAAGTCGCGAGTACTGGCGCTCGGTGGAAGAGATGATGATGGCATTGCGCCCCCTCAAGGGTCTCTGGCTGGTCGGAAACCGCAACGCGCCCTTCCTCAGCAAGGTCTTGTCCCGCCACGGTGCCACCTTACAGAGCCTCGGACTCGACTCACGCAACATTGAACACGACATCCGGCCGCAGGAACAGACACGTCCGTACTACAACGCGCAGGAGATTGCCCGTTTCGCGAAAAAGTGCCCGGTCCTCCGAGAGCTGCACGTCACCGTCCACCGTGTGCAGGGCCGAGCTCCTGAGGTAAAGGCTTACAAAGCACTCGGTGGTTTCCCTTCTCTGGTGCACCTCTGCGTAGAGCTTGATTGCGTCCCGAGCGCAGATGACCCGGATGACAATGTAGATCTTCGCTCTATGCCGGGGGGGATCCCCGATTACGGCTTTGCTGTAATCCAGAAAGCGAGAGCACTCTGCATCAACGCAGCCATTGATGAACCTTTGGCAGAGAGCATATTCAACACCATACTTACATCCCAATCTACCAGGCGCCTCGCCAGTCTCAGGCTTCTTCCAACCTGCGACAATCGACCTGGAACACTGGATATATGCTCACGCGGCCGGAGCAAATGTCTTTTGAACTGTTTCGCGGTGACCAGATCCTCCAATTCTAATCCTGGTGTCCTCAACATCAACAGGGTTTGCGAACCGCCCAGATGGTCCGAATATCATCCACCGAGACATGTGACACATTTCGATGACCGTCTCGATTTCTTGCGATCGTTAGTGATGGTGTGGATTTGGCCCAATGATAATATCACGAGCTTCCCATTGCAGGATGTATGAATCGACCATTGACTGTCTGAATCATACTTGTCATTGACAATTCGCGAAACAGAATTAGATGACTACATTCAGAGTCTACGCTAGGGATGCAGAGCTTCTTTCATGAGGCACAATTGGCCCACCGCATTTCTTGAAAAGATCTTGCAGGGAGAAGGATGGCTTCGCTTGTTGGATGTGATATTTGAATAGCTAGACTGTCACCGGATATTGCTCTTGAGTTTATGGGAAGAATGGAAACTGCGCTGCCACAAGGGTGTAGGTGAACGCGAAACCCACATATGTAGCTTTGTCTAGGTGGATCTACGCAGTCAATATTATGCTTGATTGTTGCAGGTGTTCTATTCATATGAGAGGATTATTCAACGGAGTTCATTCACGTTTTCATTTCTTTCTTCCGCACCTGAAGAAGACTCGAAGGTTATGGACATGCTCTACGCGCTGATCCAGAACGAGCCTTAGTCCAAGACCCTAAACATTAAATGACATCTATTGTGTATGCTTCTTCTCTGTCTATCTTTTGCTCTATCCACCCTCAGAATATAGGCCTGACCGTGGAGTCAGTCCACTCGGCCACAGTGCACTTCTAAACATCTCATCTTTCAACTTCCCCTCCTCATCGCCCTCTTCCATACTATACAAACTGGCACAATTCAAACCTCAGCGTGTAACTGCCTCACCGAATTGCAGCCATAATCCCTTCAATCTCACCACTGACATCATCCACCATCTCATGCACCTCCGCCTCCGTCAAAAGTCCACCTTCCACGCGGACACCAAACCCGATGGTATCCGTCCTAGGATCAGGCCCAATATCAATATAAAGGTTCTCAGCAGGCAGGTATGCGGTATCCAACGCCGAGACGGAGGTAGCCTGCCCGCTTGGGTCCGGTAACGGGGAATCGGGTATGAAGTCCGTTGGCACCCCGATCCGCAGAGGCTGGAAGAGATCCGCGTCACCTCGAGCAGGTGCCTGGTGCATCCAGAGGAGGTTAACCCAGGTGTTGAACAGTGGTCCTCTACCTTTGGTACTAGCCCATCTCACTAGGATATCGCGTAGGCAGCTCTGCTCGTATAGCACACGTTCTGCAAGGGAGGCTTGAATTGCTCGCACTTCGTCTACCACGTTGCTTTCAGCTCCTGGGCTGGGGAATGTAAACGGCGTAACATTCAGACAAGGTCCTAATATATTCTCAATGTTATTGAACGAGGCTGAGCGACCTGTCTGGTACAAGCCGATGGTGGGACTTTGCACCCCGGTCATTCTTGCAAGACAGCGGGACACGGCCAGTAGGACTACAGTCTGTAGACTGAGGCCTACAGAACGACAGTTGCTTTCCAGTTGAGACAGATTCTTGACCTTCTCCCATGCGCCGACAAATGATTGCCTGGGTAGTTCCTGATCCTTGGGCTTGATGATCGTTGGAGCGCTGGAGCCAAGCTGCGAAGACCAGTAGGTTTCTTCGTCCACTTCTCGCAAAGACCGTGTGGCGTGCTCGACGAAAGAGGGGAAGTCCGGATTTGAATTGACTGACTCCCCGCGGTACAGCAGTGCGAGCTCAGAGACAAACATCGGCATTGTCCATGCGTCGTATGCAGCGTGATTGATGAAAACTTGGATTCCGTCCTTGTCGCTAGCCTTCAGAAGACGGAGGCGGACAGGAGGAACAAACAAAGATGATGCATTCAACGCCTCTTCCCTAGCCTGGGTTTTGGCCGCTTCTTCAATGCAAGCGGGAGACTCGATGACCTTGAATATCTCCGCGTTCCGTGGTGCCTGTTTGAGCACAATCTGAATGGCCATTGATGGTGAAGTTGCCGCGAAGCAAGTCCTTAGAATAGGATGTCGTTGACGTAGTTGATACCACGCCTTCTCAAGCTTAGCACTATCGATACGTTCAATGCTGTAGTAAGACCAAGCAGGTTCGAACAAGGTTCGTCCTGACTTCAACCAGCTGGCAAGATGGTACAGCTGACCACTGAGACACGGCAGGATGGTCTCGACCGCGTCCTTGATTAGCTCGAGCCGCTGAAGAACTGTCTTTTCCACGGCTTCATAATCTTCAATCAGGGGCTCTTGGGTTTGAATGCGTTTCTCGACCGTTGATACAATCCGTGAACTGATACCTCGTAGAGTGTTTCCTTGAAGGATATCAGCCACACCTGCCTTTAATCCTCTGCTTCGGCAAATGGAAGCGATGCGAATGGCAGACAATGAGTCTAAACCAATATTGTAAATGCTGGTGTTTGGCATGATGCTGTCAACTGGAACGCCGGCCACCTCAGCGAGGACATCACGAACAATCGACTCGTGTGCAGGTGCGTCAGTCTCGCTTTCACCTCGTTCTGGTTTCTTAGTCTTGGACAATCGAAGAGGTAGTCCACCAAGTCGCTCCGGCGCAGCAGTGGCGCATCTGGTAGGATGATCAATGATGTCTCGGAATGCTTCACAGAAGTCCATCATAAACTGATCAAGCGCTTGTTGGCACATGTAGCGACCGTTGCACGAGGCGCTGATGGTAATAGCTTCTTGGCCGTGATCTACCTCCAAATTGAGTTTATGTTCAGCCTGCGCAGCGTATCCATCTGTCTCGAAAGGTCTCCAAATCTGTTGTTCATCCAGCCTAGTCCCAATGTCAGCACTCTTCTGGAATACGAAGAGTGTGTCGAATAGTGAGGCAGCATCCATGCTATGTTCTTGCCTCAGAGCCTTCTGCACATCCTTCAAGGGCGCGTGCTGAAAAATCTGTGACTCAGAGGTAAGCTGTTGGACTCGTTGGGCCATCTCACGGTTGCTCAAGAACGTAGGCTCAAACGAGACTCTCTGAGCTACAGTGTTAAACAGCGGGCCAATGGTCTGCTCGGCACCAGGAACTGGTAATGAGCGACCAGCGAGGACTTGACCGAAGACCACATCGCGCTTCCCGAACAGGCAAGCGACGACCTTTGCATAAGCCAAGAGGGCGATACTTTGAATGGTTACCTCCATGGCCTTGCACCTTTCAACAACCTTGCCCACGTCAAGGCCAATTTTGCGCTCTGAAAGGAGCATGCGCTCAGTAGCATCCGAAGAAGTGAGAGCAGGAATCTCGACAGGCTCGTAACCAGCCAGTTTCTTTGTCCAGAAATCGCAAGAGTCATTCTGACCATCCAGTATGTGGGGGGCAATATCAGAAAATTGAGGCCGCTGTGCCATAGCTTGGCCGTGGTAAGCAGCGGCCAAATCGTCGAAGAGGAGAGGCAATGAGGCACCATCATAAAGAGCATGATGCATGAGCACAACAAAAAGCGTCTCATTTCCCTGATGAGCCAGTACAAATCTGAGTGGTGGAGTCTCAAAATCGGCCTCTTCCCGGAAAGAGGACAGGGAGGTTATCTCGGCGAGGACATCCGCGTTCGAGGCCAGTGTGATCTCCTTCCACTGGAGAGGAGGATTTGTGTGCACCGCACCAACCCAGATCACTCCATTCTCAGTGTTAGGATGGAACGAAGTACGGAGAATATCGTTTTTCGAGACGACCTCTGCAATAGCATTCTTGAGGCGATCAATGTCGACGCCATTAGTGAGTCGAACAATGTGGGGGTGTACATAAACTTGAGAGTCAGATCCAAGTGTCCGAGTGATCATGCCCGCTTGCAGAGGCGTGCACTCAAACATTGCCGCGATTGAATCTCCAGCACTAAGAAGACGAACGTTGTCACGGTAAGCCTCAAGCGAGACTCTGGCCTTCTTGGTTTCGGGGCGTACTGCCTGGTGTCCCCCAGCTGGACGCTCGTCAATGTGTTTGGCTAACGCGCCAACACACGGGAAGCGCATGATATCTGACGGTGCAACTCTAAACTGCAGCTCGCGGAGCTTCCGTGCAAATTGGATAGCGGTCACCGAGTCAATACCGAGACTGATAAATGACGTTCCCTTCGACACATTCACCACGTCGAGACCACAGAAAGTCGCCGTGATGTCCCGAATCTTTGTCTCAGTCGTAGACCAATCTGTTTCCTCCCATTTCACTGCAGATTCGCGTGAGCCAGGAGCTCCAGAACCAGCAAGACTGAAGCTGTCCAACGCAATGTCGTCTCCAGACAAGAAGGTTGACAACAGCGCGTCGAGTTTCTCAACAAATTCTTGCCCACGGTCGACTGAACCGAACGATGCCGAAAAGCCACAATGAACGTACAATTCGTCCTTAGCATGATTCGCTTCGATCTCAACGGCAAGGGGGTACTCGGAAGGCATGTTACTCTCGAGCTCCTCCCACAATTTGTGCTTGAGTGCTGGTGTGCTGCGGATGTAGGAGAAGAGGCAGTCGAAGACAGGCTTTTCCAACTTCAGCCAACGTTGAATACGGCGCAGCGAGGTGTGTTGATACTCAAGGGACCGGGCATTTGATTGTTGAACGTACGCGACAACCTCAGCGACAGTTGACAAGCCATTGGTATTCAATCGACCCGGAATGGTCGTAATGCAAGGCAGGAGCACGGAATCCACACCGGGGACTGCCACAGCCCGACCGGAGAGGACAAGTCCATAAGTGACGTCGGACGCGTTGACTTTATCAGCCAGGAGAAGGGCAAAGAGTGCTTGCATCAGGGACGGGACTGTACTGTGCAAATTGGCCGAACGACGTTCCAAATCAGCCAGGCCGGCACGGAGCTTTTTGTTCACGAAGGTAGTCTCCTCTACAGCACCAGTGTCCACACGGAAGATTGTAGGCCGACAATCACTGAACGCGCTCGCCCAGTGTTGCCGTGCCTTCTCCAGATTCTGACCATATACATGCTCGATAAAAGCGGCTGGTGAGCCTCGCTGGAGCACAGGCTCTCCTACATAGCGCGCCGCGACGTCCTCGATGAGCATCGAGAACGATTCGCCGTCATAGAGAGCGTGGTGAATTGCAATGAACAAAACCAATGAATGTTTCGACGACGATGACGTTGCCAAGTGGAATCGCACTGGTGGGACATCTGTGATATTTTCGATGATACCGCGAGAAATCTGTTGCTGCTTCGCTCTTTGCAGCGTAATGGATTGCTCGAGGCTGTCGTATTCTTCCTCCGTCCATGATATTGGACGGCCTGGAGTGAAAACAATTTGAACGATCTCTTTCTCCAAAGGAGCAAAGCAAGTCCGGAGGATCTCATTATTGTCAGCAGTAGCTTGCCATGCGCACCTCAATCGCTCAGAATCGAGACCAGGATCGAGCTCGAGAGCAATATGATTGACATAGAGCTGATCCCCTTCGCTGTTGATGGAGCGGGCGACTAGACCCTCCTGAAGAGGAAGGCATGGCCGTACAACTACCTGACCGGAATTTGCAGCTGAGGTATAGTTCCTGTGGTATTCGGCCTCGAGCTCAGAGAGTCTCTTCATCAACTCTGCATTGCGCGGATCTGTTGCGGCCTTGGTTGAGCTTCTGGGGAGCTGAGCAAGCTGCTCGACTACCGGGTTGCCCATCACAAGGGCGACAGTAGCGTCGTATCCTATGTTCCGGAGCTTCACCGATAAGCTGATTGCGCTTAAGCTATCCAGGCCGATCTCAAAAATGTTTGTTAATGGATTGATACTCTCCTGGTGGATCTTGATCACAGCGCAGATTTCGTTGACTACAGCTTCTTCATCGGAAGTCAAAGGTCTACCAGTGAAAGCAGCAGTGTCGCTAGTGCCTGGATTGTTTCCTTGTAGAATGCTCACAAGGGGCAAGCTTGAGAAGATGCCGTGCAGCTGCTTGATATTTGCCTTCCCTGACATTGGTGCCAGTGGGATATATGTGATTGGCAGGATGATCTCGGGAACCATGTAGTCTGGCAGCTTTCGCTTGCAGGCGTCCCGAAGGTCCTTGCACAAGGTTGCCAAGTCAGAGTGAATTAAGGTGGCATCTCCGCTACGCTGACGGCTCTTGTCACCAGCTCGGGCAACAAACGAGATTAGCTGCGCTCTCGCGAGACTGGGATGCTTCGCAACCGTGGTGACTACACCAATCTCGACGGGAGAAGAGGAACGAATAACCTCTGAGACCTCCCCGAGTTCCAACCGCTGCCCGCGGATCTTGGTTTGGTCGTCGCCGCGACCAATATATTCCACAGTGTCATCAATCATCAGGCGACCAATGTCCCCGGTTCTGTACATCTTTTCGCCGCCAGGGCCTTGCACAAAGCCAGTCGCATCCGGTCTGTTTAGATATCCGTTGCCCACAAGGTCACCGGTGAAACACAGTTCTCCCGTTTGACCACGAAGGGCGTAGTTCACGGTTCCGGGGATTAGAACGTGGCAAGTACAGGCGCTCAAGGGAGGCCCAATATTCCGAATGGTGGTCTCTTTGCCAACATGGGCGAATGTGCAACCAATAGTGACTTCCGTTGGTCCATACGCATTGGCCAGGGCGACATGCGGCAAGCCAGCCCAAGTGTCCAATACTCTCTTCGAAATCTTCTCCCCTCCAACACTCAGGTATTTCAGTTCTGGGCATAGTTCTGGCCGTAGATTTGTCTGGTCAACCAAGGACGGCACCATACTGGCATGAGTAATGCCCCACTTCGTGATTGTCAACTGCAGATCATCCAAAAGCATTGTTCGCGCAGCAGTTACGGAGGCCATGCCATGACGCCAGGGGAAGAACATTTCTAAGAGATGGACGTCAAACGCTCGACTGGCTTGTGCAAGATACCGACCTCGACCACCAAGTTCCAGTGTGGCTGGCGCCACTCGACAAACGAATTCCGAGAACGATTCGATAAATGACGACAGATTCGCCCTTGACACCATGACACCCTTAGGCTTCCCTGTAGAGCCTGACGTGTAAAGCACGTAGGCGTTGTCTTGTGGGTCACTTGGATACGCCCGATTGTCAGTCGGCATGCCTGCCAGGGAATCAACGAAGGAGGGATCGTCAATGCACATCACACGGCACGTTTCGGGGACATCGGAGAATGTAGCCGCAAATGCCGACTCGGTGAAGACAAGCGGGCAGTTGCCATCCTCGATGAGAAATGCTTTTCGATCATTTGGAAGGTTGTCGTCAATGGGGAGATAGGTATTTCCTGATTTGAAGATACCGACGATGACGGGGTACGACGGAAGATTTCGTCCAGCGCAAACAGAAATCATTCTATTTTTGTATCCCAGCGAGGCGATGAAGGCCGCCACGCAGTTCGCTGCAGCATTCAGCGTACCGTAGCTCATACTTTGCTTCTCGATGCCGCTGGCACTGATGCTGCTGGCCACTTCGACGGCTGTCCACTCCGGATGTTCCCTGGCATTGAGCTCCAGCCAGTGCGTTGGGCTGATGTTAACTGAATTCCTAACTGCCTCACTAACACGCTGCGACGATTTTGATTTGAGCAAAGGGGGAAGGTGATTGACCAGTTCCCGTAGCTCCTTATCTGGGTTCGCCAACATCGCGCTGACGAGACTGTCAACCTGGCGAACAAAGACAGACAGGTGTTTATGGTTCATGAGAGATGCATCAGAAGACGCTTCTAGAACCAGGGACCCGTCAGGATTTTGCAGTACGTTGAAGGCCATAGGGTGCTCAACGTGCAACCCAATTCGATCCTCAAGCTCACGCCACAGACCATTGTCAGCAGCGACGTTCGCCTCTGCACCCGCCGGGTGAAAGGTGAATACTGCCGGATACAAGGGCTCACCACGAGGCCGTTTGAGCATCTTGCGCACCTCGCGAGCGTGTATATGGCGGTACTTCCTCGATTGAGCAGAGACACGCTGCTGTTCTGCAAGAACCTCCCGGGCAGTTCCTGTTGGGTTAAATGGCACTGGCACAACGGAAATCAAGGGACCAATGCCATTCTCGAGGTCAGCATGCAGCACACGGTCAGAAATTGTCTCCGCAAACACAGTTGCCGGAATACCAAGGTAACTCAGCGATACGAAACCCCACGCCGCACGAATGAGGGAAGCAATGGAGGAGACACCGAGCTCGGCTGAGAGGGATCGAAGCTTTGCAAGAGGCTCCGTCAGGGGTATTTGCTCTGAGATGAGATTGTGCTCCTGCGCGGCGCTCTCTTGTGTCCTCTTCCCAGTCAAGTCCGGCCAGGCGGGGACATCAAGCTCAGAGAATTTCTGAAGCTCAGCGTTCCAGAAGCTGCGGGTCCCAGCAACCATTTCCTCTGTTGGAAGGATCTTGGAAAGCGCGCTACTAAGTTGGTATCTGGAGGGTGGCTTGTCGGTATATGCAGAACGTAAATCCTTTTCCATCAGATCTAAAGATGGCCCGTCATGTATAGAATGGTGAATAGTCAGCACCATGACCCGTTCTACACCCTTGTCCAATACAGTAACTGCCCAGGGGGGCTGCCTGAAATAAGTCTTCTGGTGTGTCTTCATGACACCTTCAATGCGAGAGTGAAGTAATCGATCCCACTCATGCTCTTCGCACACTGTATACTCCCAATCAAGAGTGGAGTGATCGTAAATGACCTGCAAGATGGAGAAGTCCAGTTCGTCCTTGCGAGGACTGTTATCCACCTCGGCAACAGGAATGAACCCAGTCCGCAAGGCCTCGTTCTTTTGGCAAAGTGCAAACCAAGCTTGCTTCAGCCGTGTCACATCAACAGACCTCTCAAGAGAGAAGAAGTGATTACTCCAGTACAGGTTGTAAGTGCCCATTGTCTCACTAAGCAGGCTCTCCTGGATGGGGGTTGCTCGCACAGTGAAAAACTCGTCGTCCACTTTCGGGGCCACAATGTTGTGCCACTGGTCATTGAAAAGGTTCATGTCGAACTGAGCAGCCGGCGCTCTGCGAACCTCGCGAGAGGATGTGGATAATCTGATCAAATCTTGTACTGTGACACAGTTGAGGACTTCAATGAAAGAAAGTTGATACCCGGCCTCATTGAGCCTTGATGCGAGACGAACTGCGTGGATAGAGTCAATACCTAGACTTCTGAGCCTGCTCATTTTAGTTATGATCGAAGGTGAAATATTGGTAAGCGAGGCTATCGTTTGCACAATCTTTTCTATCGCACTGGATGTTACTGGGTCGTCCGCCGGGTGGCCTAAAGCATTGTTTTCAGGATTCATCCGTGTTTCCCAGTTCTCGATATCCACTGAAGCATATGCAGCTTGGAGCGCGCGGCGGTCTGTTTTAGCGGACTGGGTACGAGGAATCCTCTTGACTACGAGGTATACGGACGGAATCATGTGAGCGGGGAGAACCGTATGCGCCTTCTCGCGTGTAGAGAGAGCAATCTCGAGAGCGGTGTCGTTGAGTAGTAGAAGACCGTCGCTCGCATCGCCTTCGGCCGCATTTGGTGCAGAGAGGAAAGCAACGACAACCTTGCTCGGCCGATCGGGCCGGTTAACAACGAGCGTCTCGATATTATCAACCAGTGGGTGGCATCCGCCGAGGGAGAAGCTGATCTCGCTCAACTCAACACGAATACCGCCAAGTTTCACCAAGTCGTCAACACGATTGATATACTCCAGTGACCCGTCAGCGAGCATCCGAACAAGATCGCCCGTGTAGTACAGCATCTGTCGAGCTTCGTCGCTCCAAACATACTTCGCCTTGGTGACATCCTCTTGATTCAAGTATCCCGGAGAAAGTTGTGGACCGCCCAGCGCCAACTCCCCAACGGCATTCTTCATCACAATTTGCCGATTCCTCGTGACGAAAACCGAGACACTTTCCAGGGGCCAGCCAATATTGGCGCTCTTGATGTTCATGCACTCATTTCCAAATTCTCGCACGGTAGAGACGATTGTCGCTTCCGCCGGGCCGTAGGTGTTATAGGCTCTCATATCCGTGCCCCAGTCGTCGGCAACGGGCTGTGTTAGCTTCTCGCCGATCATGGTAATCACCTCCAGCGTTTCACAGCTTTTTCTCGGGACACCAGCGGCGAAGGCAGGGGTCAGATGCGCATGGGTTGCTCGCGTGGTATTCGCCAGCTTTGCGAATGACCCAAGCATGATTTCTCTAGTTGCAGAGATCAGCACCCCTCCCAAGCTCCAGGTATAGAAGATGTCCTGAATTGACACATCGAACGTGTACTGAGAAAATTGCAAACATCGCACAACGCCGCCAGAAACGTCAGATGGGATGTCCTTCCTGAGTGACTTGAAACTGCACACGGCAGCCGAGTGCGTAATCGGTACGCCCTTGGGAGCACCAGTGGTTCCACTCGTCCAGATCAGGTATGATATGCCCGCCGGACTTGACAGCTTCTTTGAGCTGCCTCGGTCGATGCTCGGCCAACTGACCAGCGGATCAGCGTATTTACTAACATCAACGACATCGATATCAACGGGAATGGCATCCTTCGGTTGCGCTCCATCCTCACTAGAAACGAGGAGCACTCTGGCTCCAGTTCGTTCAATTAAATCATGCCGACGCTGTGCGGGGGAAAATGTATCAATAGGGCACCATGCGCCGCCAGCCTTGAGGATACCCAGAATGGCAATATACATCGCGGGGCTTTTCTCGATACAAACGGGTATCACTGTGTTTGTCAATTGTCCGTATGTCTCACAAAGGTATGATGCCAAATGATCAGCCCGTGCGTTAAGCTCCCCGTACGACCATGAAATGTTTCGCGGATTATGGTCATCATCGAGGTCGTACTTGAATAAAAGCGCCATGTCCTCTGGATGTAAATTGGCATGATCCTCAAATTTGGTGTGTATCAGAGCTCCGTCGAAAACTTCATCGGCCATCTTCGGCATTGGGTTGTATACTGCCTTGAGGTGAGAACGGGTATACAACAGAGCATTCTCGAAATCTCCTTCCGGATTCTCAAGGATAAAAGCAACGATGTCGTCCAATTGATGGAGCATCATCTCGGCCCCGTCGCGGTCCATTTGAGAGAGATGGAAGCTTGCGCGCATGGTCAACGACGAGTCTGCAGCAGGCCAAACCTCAATCATCACGGCGTAATCGTTCGCCATTGGGGGATGATCGATTGACTTCCATAGACCACTAGTGCTGGAGCCGGCGCTGAAGTCCTGGTAGGCAAGAATCGTGTCATAGGGAAGCCTACCATCGGCGGTGACTAATGATCCGAGACGTGGTTGCAGATGCGATAATGTTTTTGCGTTCAGACTCGCCAAATGAGCCACAACAGATTTGTTTGTCCACAATCTTCCCCCAGCCTTAGGAATCTGCCCGAGCGCCAACCTAGCAGGAATCGTCGTGAAAGTCGGACCAACGCAAACTTCGGAGTCAGGATCGAAACGTCCAGATACAACACTACCCATGACCACGTCTTGATCTTGGGTTCCAGTATACGCGAGTAGAAGACAGGCCCAGGCCGCCTGAAGGACAGAAAGTGGTGTTGACCCGATTGTTCTCGATCGTCGCTTGAGAATATCATGGGTTGTGCGAGCCGTCATTTCGACGCAGTCCGTGATCTTAACAGCTGGAGTTCGGTAGGCGGTCAGAGAAGGGAAAGCAATTGGCGAATAGTTATTCAGATATTCTCTCCAAAAGTTCGATGTTGCTGTTTGATTTGTCTGAAAATGGTGTTTAACAACATGCTCTAACGAGGTTCGGCGTGCTGGTGGCTGTCCACCATAAACCGACGACACGTCTTCCAAGAGAAGTTGCAACGAGCCCCCATCGAATATGCCGTGAAACATGCTCAATATGATACCCTTGTCCTCTGACCCCTCGAGCCATGATAGCTTCCATGGGGGGCGCTCCAGGGTAATTGTGTTTTCTGCCTCTCGAAGAGCCTTGATCAGGACATCTTTCTGCGTGGAATCCCCGGGAGTATGGTAGACAGCCCAGTTCGGTGCCGATTCTGCATCTTCTTTGAGAATACATTGCGCAAAGGGAGCCATGTCATCGTCAAGCCAGCAGAAAATCGTTCGGAAGGAATCATAACTTCTGATCACTGACTCCCAGGCCTTCTTCAGCCGCTCAATATCCACATAAGGCTCGAGTGAAATGACAGAATGATAGACGTAGGACCGAGTAGCAAACGAGCTATCGGCTGAGCTACGTAGGAAGCTCGTTAGCATACCAGACTGCGTTTCCGTAGTGGGTAGGACGGTCTGAATTCTCTCTGGGCTTATTCCAAGCCTTTCAGCGCATGTCGAGCGGTTCGTATCGTTAAACGCTTGCAGCTGCTGCGTCAAGAACATAGATGGGTGATTCGCCGGCTGTCCATTGGTAAGCCCTTCTAGCTTTGCTTTACCATTCAGAATGAGTGAAAGTAGCCCCTTTATGGTATCTGACTGTAGTACATCGCCCACCGATAAATGGTCAATGGATTGATCTCTCAGCTTCTGTAATAATCGCATCGCGCCCAGAGAGTCCAAGCCCAGCGAATAGAGACTCGTGCTGGGTTTAATCACAGAGGGCTCCTCGCCAGTGGTTGTCGAAATGAGACTGAGGACAAGATTTCGTAGCTCCAGAGCTTTCTCATTATCAAGGGCATCCCAATCATCCTGCGCCGTCTCCCGCGCTTCCGAAACCTTGTTCGAAGGGAGGTAGAACTTGATACCACTATCTTCGCCTTGTTGCAGCATGCTGTCGATAGCTTTACGGTCGACCTTACCAGAGCTTGATCGCGGGAGTGAGTCAAAGAAGAGATAAGACGATGGACACATGTATGCAGGAAGATGACGATGCGTTCTTTCATCTGCCAATTGGACAAATTCTCGTCTTGCGTCCTCGCCAGGCGAGTCCGTCACAATGCATGCCACAATTTCCTCACTGCCTTGTACCGTTGCATCACGCTTGGAGACTGCCGACACAACCTCTCGCACTCCCGTCAAGGTGGTAAGGACAGACTCAATCTCCCCCAACTCAACTCGACGACCGCTGATCTTCACCTGGTCAGATGTGATTCTCCCAAGAAACTCAATGACTTGTGCGCCTTTCTCATCCCAGACAATGCGAGCCATGTCACCTGTTCGGTAGAGGTATCCGTAGTCAGAACTTTGGACAAAGGATTTCGCAGTTTCTTTGGGGCGATTCAAGTAGCCTTGGCTGACCTGAGGCCCTCCGATCGCAAGCTCTCCAGCGAGACCAGCTGGAGTTGCTTTAGGGGTATGGGAGGTTGGGTCGAGGACAAACATTGCGCATGTGGGAAGTGCCTCGCCAATGATTGATCCACGGGTGTGATACTCGACTGGTGCGAGGAATGTGCAGTTGATTGCTGCTTCGGTGGGACCATATGCGTTGACTAGCATCCTTGTCGCCGGGACAGAGTGCCCGTTCGCGTCGTTGTTGTACGCCTTTTGAGAGAAGTTGTCGATGACTGTCCGATTGAGCTTTTCTCCCATTGTCCACAAAGATTTAAGGGTAGTCAATCGGGAGGGTCGAAGAAGTGCTGCTAGGCTTGGCGTTGCCATCATTACGGTTGCTCTGGCCTCGTTGATTGTTCCTTCCAGGTCAGTAAGCGTCAGGCTCCGAGGTGCCGAGCAGAGAGTTCCGCCACTGCCCAGCGTGACGAATATCTCCATGAGAGACGGGTCGAAAGTAGGGGACGCGAATTGGAACCACCGGAAATCGCCAGCCGAGGTGCCAGGAAGTGGGATGGCTGTAGCGTGGGACTCGATCGAACAGGTTACTGCAAGATGACTGACTTGTACACCCTTGGGTTTACCGGTGGAGCCACTTGTGAAAAGAAGGTAGGCAATCTGATTGTGATCGATGTCGGGAGGATCGAAACATCTGTCTTGTATTGGAATTGCAGCATGCCCTCCAGAGAAGTGCTTCCATCTGGAGACCTCAGCCACGTTTACCCAAATTGGCTTTGATATTGTTTCATCACCTGCGTCTGGGAACCATGGCCCAGATGACGGTTCCTCAGTGTTGCCAAGTATCACGGAGGAGTCGATATCCCGAAGAATATCACGGACTCGCTGAGCTGGAGCATCTTTGGGAATGGGAGAGAATGCATAACCGGCTTTAAGGATTCCGAGGTATGAGATGTAGAGCTCAGGCGAAGTTGACATATAGACAGGAATGATGCGATTGCCAGTGTTGTGCGTGCCGTCTGAAAGGAGCGTTCTGATATGAATTGCCAGGTAGGTGGCTGCAGCATCGAGAGCGGCATAGGTTAGGGTGCTATGCTCGGCGGTAGAGTTGGCCGATGGTAAAGAACGAACGAAGTCTAGTGCAATGGCACTAGGGCTTTTCTGGGCCCAGCCCTCGAAAGCAGAATGAAGAAGGAATGATTTGGAACGGTGCGGCGGCGCTGAATCATCGTCTCGTCGAGGGGGTACCATCAGAGGCGGAAAATTAAGGATAGATAAGTCAGGAGTTTGATCATCCGCCGAGACTCCTTTGGATTGAAGACATCCAATGGATTGCCTGATATGCAACGCAATCGTCTTCAGCAGCTGGCTCACCGCTGCATCAGGGATCAGTCGCTTTGGATAAGTAAAACTGATCCGTATGTCGTCATTGGAAACCCGAACGTACAACGAGAGACACTATTATAAACATTAGCTATTGTCTCTCACACTTTGAGGCGTACTGACGTTTCTCTCTGCGAACGAGCTCAGATCTGTGTTTCCGTTCTCAGGACCACTAGTCAAAGCCAAGTCCAGAACGAACTGAACCTCGTCTCGGTTGTAGTATGAAAAGTCGAGTTCGCGCACTGCGCATTGCTGTGTTGACTGCAACCACTCCTTTTCTTCAGTCACGGTCACGGAAGCGCATATGAGAGTCTGCGAAGATCCTGTTGAAGGCTGGCGCGAGACGGCAAAAGCAATATCATCGAGACCAGTGAACGCGCATACAAATCGAGCGTATCCTTCGATCAATGCTATTGCGAGATCTCCGCTAACATCGCTGGAGCCGATCTTTAACCAGGGACTTTGCCCAATCGAATCGACCGTTGGTCGTTCAACTGCATATTGGTCGATAGTGTCTAGAGCAGGTATTTTTGTCACAGGAACAACTCCAACCACACTGGATCCAGGTGAAGCATCACTGCGAGAGCCGTTGATGTGGTTTGTAATTGTTGTTTCCGTTGGGTCATCCGCGGGGCTTGTTCCTGCCATGGCTTCAGTCGACTGCGGGCGGAATTATCGCGCACCTCGGATAGAATGAGTCGCACACTGGAATGTGATGTGGCGCTCTGAAGGACGGCGGCACGGGGAGGTTTTTGAAGACATAAAAAAGCAAATCGATTGATGAAGATCAACGCTGCAGAGCTACATTTTTTCCCTCCCACGCAAGAACTCCGCCAGAACTGCCCCTCGCTGGTAATCCTAGGTAGAGTGGACCACAGAGGGGTTAGAGGCAATCTCATTGGGCGCAGAAGGAGCATGTGGGGAGATCACAGCAGCTAAGAAATTCCCGCGATGGTGACTAAAAGGAATGACGATGATGTGCAAAAAGGCTGCCAGAACTGGCTGCTATTAGCCATGTTGGGCAGCAGATCAGCTGACGGCAAGAGGGAATGACACGTGCCAAGACGCGCCAGGAACTCCTCATTTCTCAGGCCAACCGTTTCTCCCTTGCGCCGATAGTCGGGATCATTTATCTGATTAGATCATCTGATTAGATTCGATACAGTCTGTTAGTCATGGTTGAGGTACACAGTACAGCTCGCAAAACACAACTGCGTTTTATTATTATTATTATATTATAAAGTGGGTTACCGGTGGTTTTTGAGTACTTAGGTGTACAATACTTACTTGAAAAAAGACTAGAAAGTAGTTAATAAATTCCAGTTATTGTCCCTCATTCCAGACTTAAATATATTCTTGAGATCATCTGATGCCAGTACACTCACTGCTATCCATTTTTACCATGACCATTGAAGGCCCCGGACATGTCCTCTACTGACTTCAAAATGAAGAGTTGAATTGTACCACGGCCTGAGAGTAAAAGCCTGTCTTGTTCATTCTTGGCCTAGAGTGGGGTGGGACATTCCACAAGGAAACGGCCACCGAAATCATGGTCCATCCTTACACCCTAGAGAGAAACTAACTTAGCGCTGAGATAAGTGGTGAGCAAGATTTCTAACCTTCGAGATAAATCCATGCATTCCGAGTACTTCATGAGCGACATCAGATGCAGGACCATACCGCTGAAGCATAAGCTCGACCGACATATAGGGTCTTGTTTACTGACCCCGAGGCTGCATCAAGTTCACCATGAATTTAATAAAATTGCTTCACGCCACATTGACAACTTGATCACATCCTTAGATAGGTTTGAATTATATGATGGAATTACCTTTAGTTCAAACCATCATTGTTCTCTTTCAACAATTTTGACGTAAGTGTTCTAGGACAGAGTCGTCACAACTACTCCGTAAGCCCTAGACTTAACCTAGCTCTTCAAGTGACTCCGGAACATTTCTTATCTGATCAAATGCTAGCCCACAAAAATCCACTCCGTCGATTATCTGATTCGATCCTCTCGCCATGCCAAGGCTTTACGCGAAAAATCTGATAAGCGAGGCATGAGGCATGGCTACAAAGTGGAGCTTTTCCTCAAGAAAGCCACATGGATTCAATTCTTCCTCAGCCCATCGTTCTAGACAAGTGTGTCAGTAAAACGTGCTAGTTGGCTCAAAAAGACACGCCATGAAAAATCTGGATCCGTCTGCAATCATTGTGAACACGCCTTCTTTATTAGGTACCGAGACCGGGTGTATTATCCGAGGCGATGGGCCTCATTGGAAGGCAGTAGTAATATAAGACGGGTTTTCCACTGAGCGGTTCCGTGTCTTAAGTTGACTTTCGTAGTCTGAGATCGACATACAAAACTCAAAAATGGCGACTGTACGACGTTTGCAGCAAACTCTTTCGCACCTTGAGCCCCGAAAGGCCCCCCAACTGCTGTCGATCGTCGAAGGCCCAGCCCAACCAGAACTACTAGACATTACCCTCGGCGAACTTCTCACCCTGCAGAGCCTGCAATACGGCGACTATGAGTGTCTCGTCTTCCCTTGGACTGGCGCGCGCTGGACCTACGCCGATCTCAAGGATGAAGCGGACCGGGTGGCTTGCGGCCTGCTGGCCATGGGAATTCAGAAGGGCGACCGGATAGGTATTATGGCGGGTAATTGCGAGCAGTATATCTCGGTTTTCTTTGCCGCTGCGCGTGTCGGCGCGATTCTGGTGGTGCTGAACAATACATATACGCCGTCCGAGCTGTACTATGCTCTCGGGCATACAGGTATTTACTACAGTCTACAGCGTTCCTGATGACCGACGCGAGATTGACTTTGCGTCTTCTGCAGACTGTCGACTACTGTTCTTAACTCCACATATCGGCCGCCATTCGCTCGAGGAGGTACTGGCCAAGTTAGGGCCCCGTCCAAAGGAGCAGGGAACATCGTCGGCGTTGGAGGAAATTGTGATTTTGCGAGGGAAATACAACGGTTTCAGCACATATCAACACGTCATCCAGCGCGGTCTGCCGCCTCCCAGCCACGCACTACAGGACCGTGAAGCAGAGCTCAGTTCGGGGGATGTTTGCAACCTGCAGTTCACCAGCGGCTCGACGGGCAATCCTAAAGCCGCCATGTTGACGCATCAGTACGTCCATAGAGCCAGTGGCGGCGACAGTAGCTAACTAGTCACAGCAATCTAGTGAACAACTCCCGCTTCATCGGTGACCGGATGAACCTCACCTCCTTCGATACCCTATGCTGCCCGCCGCCGCTCTTCCATTGTTTCGGTCTCGTGCTGGGCATGCTCGCTGTCGTAACCCACGGGTCAAAAATCATCTTCCCCAGCGAGACGTTCGATCCGACTGCCGTGCTGCACGCCATCTCGGACGAGAAGTGCACCGCCCTGCACGGCGTGCCGACCATGTTCGAGGCGATCCTGAGTATTCCCAAGCCACCCAACTTTGATTGCTCGAATCTACGGACGGGAATTATTGCCGGTGCACCTGCGCCCCGGCCGCTCATGAAAAGGTTGTTTGGGGAACTAAATATGACCGAGTATACCAGCAGCTACGGTACCGAAACTCTCTGTAGCAGATCTGGAACAGTAGCTGACGACTACAGGCCTCACCGAAGCCTCTCCCACCTGCTTCAACGCCCTGACAACCGACACGATCGAACGCCGCCTGACGACCGTCGGAAAGGTAATGCCCCACGCCAAAGCCAAAGTCATCGACGCACAGGGCCACATCGTCCCCGTCGGGCAGCGCGGCGAGCTCTGCATTGCCGGATACCAATTGACAAAGGGGTACTGGAACAACCCCGAGAAGACGGCCGAGGCACTGGTCACCGACTCGGACGGAGTGACATGGCTCAAGACAGGAGATGAGGCCATCTTTGACGAGCAGGGATATTGTACCATCACCGGAAGATTCAAGGACATCATCATCCGAGGTATTTCCACTTTCCTTACTCTCAGTCGACAGTTTACAATATGATCTAACATACCCAAAGGCGGAGAAAACATCTACCCCCTCGAGATCGAAGAGCGACTAGCCGCACACCCAGCCATCGAGGTGGCCTCCGTGATCGGCATCCCGGACCAGAAATACGGTGAGGTCGTGGGGGCGTTCCTTGCGCTGGCCGCTGGCGTGACCGCAAAACCCTCGGATGAGGAGCTCCGCGCCTGGACACGCGAAACTCTGGGTCGGCACAAGGCACCGCAGTATTTCTTTGTATTTGGCGAGGAGGGGGTCGACCGGACGATTCCTGTGACGGGCAGCGGAAAGGTTCGGAAGGTGGACTTACGCAAGATTGCGGCGGGTGTTTTGGAGCGACGGATGGCCACGGCAACAAAGGAAAAATAGACTCGTCTCGACTTGATGACTTGAATGTATATACCCTTTAGATTCTTCCTTACCTATTTCTTCCAATCTCGTTTTTACATTGTCTGATTCAAAGATCTTATTTTCCCTTTTCCCGAATCCAAGCGGGTGTGCAGTAGATTAGGGAAGATTGGGAGAAAATCGAAAGGGGAAGAAATGCAATGCCCCACTGCGCACAATCAGATTAGATGACCATCTAATCTGATGAGAATGCGAACCTGAAGAAGTAGTAAACAAAATTATCTAGGGCCAAATCCTAAATCAAGTAACGGATAGTGAGACACGCTTCCAATTTTTCATTTTGATGATACTAAGAATAATTTCGTGTCTCCTTGATATTTCATTCTCATTTTACTGTAAAAACCGGAAAGAATACAATAATCCACTCTTGGTTTAATGCATAGGTCGAAGCCGATATTCGGCTCTGTGGGTCATCTACAACACACATGCCCACAAAAATCCTGGAAATTAGCCAGGCAACTCTTTCGTAAGATTTACCACTTTGGAGTTTTGACCCGCTACTTTGGAGGCTACTTCAAAAGGGATTACTCGGAGTTTAGCGCACGTCGGATACTTGTTTGATCTGGCCATTACCTCGGATGAACAGAAGAATCTTAAAGCCTAAAACGAATATTTTTTCAAACCCAGAGGCCAATAGATCTGTGTTAACAGCGCCCAGGAGGTCCTACGCTGATAGTTGCACTCTAGTGTGTCTGTAATTTTCAAATCTACCCTGACCATGGCCACCATCCGACTCCCCATCACTGATTGATAACAGGAACAGGATCACCCCACTTGGTCTGTCGCAGACTCCCGGTGCGACGTCGGCCTTGGAGCCTCGGAGGATTTTCAGGACTTTGAGGACAAATTAGGAATGATCTTCTCGGAGTTGTACGTACAGGATGGAGCGGAGATTGGTAGTGGGACTTGCAGATAGATAAATGCCGCATTTCAATAATGCAGAAATTAGCACCAGCTGCGGGACTCACGTCTCTGTTTGCAAAGTTAAAAGCAGGTGTTGGGCTTGTTACAAATTTCTTGGAATGCAAACGATGACTTGATTTTTTCAATTCCTACGGTCATCTGGAGCTCATTATCAGATGAAACTGGGCAGTGGCACGGCCTCGATCAGATAACTTTAGTCGATGATTCGGATCAGATAACGACACTGCAGGCATCCCCTTCGCCAAGTACTACTCTCGTAGATTTTCACACAACCGCTCCCAAGACCAGGCTATGATTGCGTAACAGTATTAATGACTGCGCCTTGGCTGCGCCTTGGCTGCGCCAACAATGCGACTGCCCAAGACCAATTTCGCTCATCTGATAAGGAATGGCCGGAAGTGGGGTGTCGCATTGTATCCCATGGAAAAGGGCCCGATCCGCCTGACAGGGACGGCATGAGTAGTAGAAGATGAAGAGTGCCTTTTCAAAATCCGAAGGTTACACAGAGTGAACTCAGAATAGATATAATCCAAGAAAGCAATACCTCAAAACCCAAACACTTGTCAGCCGAGACAGCCAAGAGACATCCTTTCTTGAGAACAGATCCTTCGGCTCCACCGTTGACTCCTATATTCATTGCAGTCCGCTGTCCCCAGACCGAATCTTCTTCAGCAGTCATCCGAAAACCAAAGCCTTTGTTAAACTACGCTCACCCTCCATATCTTCTCAATCCGCTCGCTGTCGCAAAAAAGACCATGCCATCAAACGAAGGCCTCATCTCCCTTGCGCGTCGCTTCCGCGTTCTCATCGCAGGCGCCTCGTACGGAGGCCTCAGCGCAGCCCTCACCCTCCTCGACCTCTCCCGCGGCCAACTCGCCCGCTTCAACTACGATCCGGAGACCAAACCGCCACAGCACCATATCCCAGTGGATATTACCCTGGTAGACGAGAAGGATGGATTCTGTACGCACTTTCGGTCTCATACCACCAAACTAGCTAACAAGTTTAGACCACCTGATCGGATCCCCTAGAGCGCTGGTGGACGAGCAATTCGCCTCGGATACCTGGGCCCGCTTCGTCGATATTAAGGCCCTACAGTCGCCGCATGTGCGCTTTATCCGGGGCAGTGTAAGTGCTATCGACTGCCAGCGTAAGACGGCCACAATCCTAGACTCGGCGAGCAGGACGACTCGGGAGGAAGGGTATGACTTTTTCATTGCGGGGACGGGGCTGCGGAGGGTGTTTCCTGCTGTTCCGCAGAGTCGAACGCGGGATGCGTTTTTGGCGGAGGTGAGGAAGCATACTGCGGATGTGGTGAATGCACGGCAGGGGGTAGTGGTTGTTGGTGGAGGTAGGTTCCCAGCACCCCTAGGTTAAACAGCCTGGCTAATGACGGTGATGTACAGGCGCCGTAGGGACGGAAATGGCGACGGAAATCAAGCTGCTCTATCCCCAGCTGCATGTTACGCTGATACACTCCCGTGAGCATCTTCTCTCTGCCGAGCCTCTGCCAGATGACTTCAAGGACCGCGTGGCGGCGCTCATTCGCGAGACTGGTGTTGAGCTCATCCTGGGGCAGCGCGTCGTCGATACCACCGCGGTAGAGGAGAAGACGGGACGAATCTGGTGTCTCACGCTGGCGGACGGCCGTGCCATCAAGGCGGGCCATGTCCTCAGCGCGGTGTCCCGGTGCACGCCTACATCCTCGTATTTGCCACCTCAGGTCTTAGATGACGAGGGCCATGTTAGAGTTCAGCCATCGTATGTGCCTTCCCTTCCAGTTGATAATCAGTGCTGATGACGCAGTCTGCAATTTCCATCAACTATCCCCAATGCCAGCTACCACTTTGCTATTGGCGACCTGGCCGCCTGGTCCGGCATCAAACGCTGCGGGGCCGCGATGCACATGGGCCACTACGCGGGATATAATATCCACCAGTTGATGCTGGCCGAGTGTGTCGCCTCCAAGCCAGACTTTCAGGAATTGCAGGAGATTCCACCCATGATCGGGCTGTGTCTGGGTAGGACGGCTGTCTCGTATCATCCGGTGGACGGAGTCAAGGATGGGGAGGATGTTCTGGCGTCAATGTTCGGGGACGATATGGCGTACAAAGGTATGTTCTCCTCGTGCTGTACAAGCATAGTGCTAATGTACGTGTACGCAGTGTGCTGGAATTATATGCGGCTATCGGAACCATGGCAAGCGTAGCTCGGGGGTAGTACAAAGTAGGTCTTTGTGTCGAAATCCATTTATTCAATGTACATTGGCAATACCAATAATCATAGTCATAAGCATTAATCATACCATACGTATATCAAATCAGTTCTTCAAAGCCTCCTTCCTCGACTTAGACTGGAGGTCCAGGTACGGCGCTTCCCCAAGACTACACACTCTGTCTCCCGCACGCGCTTCGGCATAGTCGTACGTGGCACAGTGCCAGGTCGACCGGTTATCCCAGATGGCCAGGTCATTCTTGTTCCATCGGAAGCGCACCTGTGCGTCGTGGTTTTGCGTGACCAGCTGCTTTCGTCAGTTTGCCTCGAGCACCCATGCGGAATAAACATACATTGAACAAATACTGCAGCAGCACATCCGACTCGTCCTTGGTCACCCCATTGATCCTCTTAGTGAATCCCTTGTTGACATACACGGATTTCCACCCAGTCACAGCTATCAACGTCAGCCATCGCACACTCACAAAAACAAGAGGAAACGCACGATTCGTCCGAATAACCGGATGCACAGCCTGCAACTCCTCGCCCACGTTTAACGGCGACCCTCGCACCCCCTTCCGCAGCGGATTCCCCAACCGTCTCGCCTCATCGTGGAAGAAACTCGCATCGTGCGTCGCCGTAAGTCCCTCCAGGAACGTGGCCATCGCCGGCGACAGTCTGTCGTACACCTCGTACCCCGACGCCCAGAGGGTATCACCGCCCGTCGGCGGGAGGGTGTGAATCTTGAGCATGGCGTAGTCGGAGGGGACGCGCTCGAAGCTGATGTCCGAGTGCCAGCCGACGGAGGCGAAGCGGCTGGTGTCGCTGAGTTGGTGGGTAAGGCCACCTCCTTTCTTCTGTTTCTCGCTGCTGATGACGCTGATCTGGTCGCCTAGCTCGCTGCCTTCTTCGGTGAGGGGGTGGACATGCAGGCCGGAGGATTCGGGCTGAGTTAGTTAGCTCGGCGCGGCGTCGCTGGACGGGAAACTGGGCTTACGCATCCAGCGAGAGCGGTCAGTTTCTCCATGAACTCGCGCATCTGCTGCGGTGTGACATCTTGGTCACGGAGGAAGACGACGCCCCGTTGGGAGACTGCGTCTGTCAGGTCTGGTCAAGTGCGGGAGATGTCCGGGTACATACTGGTGACTGCGAGATCGCGAATCAGCCGATCGCATTCTGGGGATGAGAGAATCTCGGCGACTTGCAAGCCCGTGTACTCTCTTCCTATGACCGGCGTCAAGTCCAGATGAGAGAATGAGTCCAGGCTGCCGGAGTACTCCAGCGGCCGGGAGATGGATGGCCGGGCCTGTTCATGGCCTCCTCGGATGGTCTCTGCGACAGAGGGCATTTCAATGCTGCTTCTTTTCCCTACGATGATGATCAGTTGAGCCGACAAAAGTGTCCAGCGCGTGGGAACAATTTAATCTATATATCATCTACTATAGGCAATACCAACAAACACCAAAATGACACCATCCCTCCACTGACTCGGTATCAGACCATGCATGACCACCGATCCCGAGTGTAAATCCACGAATTACTCGTCTAGACTGTTCACCTCGGTCTTTTGATTCTATTTTCCCCGCACTGAAGAGGGGCTCCAATCCATCCATGATTCAAGGTGGAAGAAAGGAATCCAACGGCGCTGTTATCGGCGGGGCATCGGCGAAATTCTCGGTGCCACCACGCCTTGTGTGTACCTAACTTTGGCTGCTTAGCGAATTAGATTGGTCGACTAGTGGCAGGCGGATGAAATAGCTTTTGCTCTTTCTCTGTAGAATGCTATTGGGTTGCTAATATACGGAGTACTGTTAGTCGACGCCGCATTTGGGGGTAGAAATCTGGAGAATCTGGGGAATGACACGCTGTTTCTCTAGCTACTAGCTACACGACAGAAGTAGAGAGTGCAAGGCAGCTGTCGAACAACCTCTAAGTATGATCGTGTCTTTGGAATAATCAAATTAGGAACAAGCCAATTTAAGAACAAAAACCTGAAGACAATCGTGCCAAGTGGCTCCATTCCAGGCCGTTGGTTGGTTGTAAGCATCCAGCCTATCGATGATGTGCTCGGAGGACTTCTTTATGCCATTTTAGCTTCACCACACTTGTGACTTGGATAGAATAATGATCAATTCAGAATTAGCTTTTAGAGGACTGCATTCAAGCAGTTAAGCTAGTAGAAGTAGCTTGTAGCTACTAAACCATACAAAATACTTGTCAAATGACACAATGACCCTACAGAAGTATATATACAGCCAACACCACGAGGATCATACATCGCCTCGATTCCCAGCAAACCACTTAGCAAATATTCAAAATGGAAGATATCGAACAAGGCAAACTCCCAAAAACCTCATCTTCCAAAGATGAAGACTCCCATTCCTCCAAGCTCTCTGTCGCCGTGGGCCAGTCCCAGCTCGCAGGCGTGACGCCCCCCCACGAGTCCTATGAGGGATACCACCGCTTCGACCCGACGGCGTCATGGAGCGCAAAAGAGGAGCGCAGTGTGGTATTCAAGACGGATATGATGTTGCTGAGCTGGATTTGTCTCATGGTTGCCTCCCCTTCCTTCAACTTTACCCATGGGATAACAACAATACTAATTAATTACAACAGTTCTTCGGCCTCCAACTCGACCGTGGTAATCTCTCCAATGCATTGACAGATAACTTTCTGAAAGACCTGAACATGTCGACAAACGATTATAATAATGTACTCAATTCTTGAATCAACCCTGCAGAAAATACCGGCTGATGAGGACAGGGCACAACAATCCAACTCGTCTGCTTCCTCGCCGCCGAATTCCCCGTCCAGCTCCTCACCAAGCGCTTCGGGTTCAAGCGTGTCCTGCCCTGCATGATGATGGCATGGAGTCTGGTGTCCTGGACGCAGGCATGGATGACCTCCCGGGCTGCGTTCTACGTGACGCGTGCGCTGATCGGCGCGTGTGAGGGTGGGTTCATCCCGGGGACGATTCTCTTTGCGACGTATTTCTACAAGACGGGGGAGCTGTCGGTGCGGTTGTCGTTTTTCTGGTCCACGCTTAATGTGAGTGATATTCTCTGGAAACCAGCTTGGAAAACCGCTGCTGATGATGCTGATGCTGATGTGATGTGATGATGTAGGTTGCACGGATCATCTCCTCGTTGCTGGCGGCGGGAATTCTACAGATGCGAGGTGTCCGGGGCCACTCCGGGTGGTTCTGGCTGTTCCTTATCGAGGGACTGCTGACCTTTACCATTGGGTTGATGGTACGCCACTCTATGCCCGGCTGTATGGCTGCGGCTGCGACTGACGAAAACAGAGCTTCTTCTACCTCCCCCATTCTCCTACCAACACCAAGAGCGTCCTCTACCCTCGTTCCTGGTACACCGAGCGCGAGGAAGTCATCATGATCAATGTATGTCTTCCACTCTTGCTCCTGCTTGTCCTCGTTCTGACGAAACAGCGCCTCCTACGCGACGACCCCTCCAAAGGCCTCACCCACATCAACGACAGCGCCACGCTCGCAGACATCCTCAACGCCTGGAGCGACAAGTCCATGTGGGGGTTGTACCTCATCGGCCTCGTCGCGTATATCCCCCAGTCTCCCGTGCAGGCGTACCTCTCGCTCACCCTCAAACGCCTCGGCTTCTCCACCTTCGACGCAAACATGCTCTCCATCCCCTCGGCCGCGCTGCAGATCATCCTCATGCTTGCGCTGTCCAAGAGCAGTGATTTCTTCAAGGAGCGGACCTTCCATTGCGTCATCGGTGAGTTGTGGTCGTTGCCGCTGCTGGCAGCGTTGCTCGCCCTGCCGGCCCACGGTTACAATTGGCCGCGATTCGCAATCACGACCATGATCTCCGGGTATCCCTACTTCCAC
Organism: Aspergillus thermomutatus; assembly: GCF_002237265.1. Taxonomy (NCBI): domain Eukaryota; kingdom Fungi; phylum Ascomycota; class Eurotiomycetes; order Eurotiales; family Aspergillaceae; genus Aspergillus; species Aspergillus thermomutatus. Next base: position 14,918 of record NW_020798160.1, on the reverse strand, counting down.
CCCATTGTCTCATCCTGGATCTCGGAGAACACCTTCGATGTCAAAAAGAGAGCCATCACAGCGGCGACGTATAACGTGATTGTCCAGGTTGGCTCGGTCATTTCGTCCCGTAAGTCTCGGTTCGTTTCTCGAGAACAAGGCTAATGTAGGGCAGAAATCTATCGTGCCGATGACTCGCCGTACTACTACAGGGGCAACAAGGTGCTTATATCCATCTGCGTGCTTTCCCTCGTCGTCTTTGTCTCCCAGCGTGAGTTTCTGCGCTATCTCAACCGGCAAAAGGAGAAGAAGTGGAACGCCATGTCGGCCGAGGAGAAGGTCTTGTACCAGTCTGATCAGCAGGCGAGAGAGAAGGAGGGTAACAAACGTCTAGATTTCCGTTTCAAATATTGATGGATCGTTGTATAAGGTATAATGTCAGTGGTATATAGCAACGCGCAATAAACAAGGTCTGCTCTTTCAACAGCTTCTCGTGGGATGCCCTGGTATCAAGTTCCAACTATCGGTGTGTGCCAGATAGTGATATCCTCATTGGTGGGTAAGAAAGTTTCAAACGATGTATCATTGAGGACGTCTTCTTTTGGACAATCTTCAAGGATAATCTCCCCAGGAGGAGTCGTCCATGATGGCAAAGAGGTGAAGAGTGATGCCATCTCCCCCATGTCTTCGGTGGTGACCTGGGACTCCGTTGTCCACGCATCGGCGGGAGTGTCAGATGCCGAAGCTATTCCCAAGACCATATCGTCGGGCAAGATGCAATCGTCAAAACAATCGGGCTGCGCAATGTCTCCACCTGCTTGCAATGTGTAAGGAGGTCCAAAACTGAACCAACCCGTCATGACCACCTGACTCGATTCGGCTGGCGACTGGCCGAGGAAAGCATTCTCTCTCATTGCATTTCTACACGTCGATGATTCCGGTGACTGCCGGAATTGCGGCTTGCCAGCCGGGGCTTTGAGCGATGCTCCCAATGTGAGTCCACTTATCGATTGCGCCTCGGCCATCTTCTTATACAGCAATTCAACCAGCTGCTTGTTCCCACCACCACGAAATGTCGACAGAATGGTATGTAAGCGGGCCAGAATTTGACTTGGACGGCTTTCGACGTCCCAGATAGGAGGCCGCGGGAGCATTGCCAGATTCATAACCGCATCCGCCAGCGAACTGGCAATTTCGTACAGCTTCAACTCCTACATACGTTAGCGGTGCCACATGTCAAGAGGCAAACCATACCATTCCCAGGCCATGGGCCTCAATCGCCGGTCTTGGCAACTGAGTTACTATGGTCAAGAGCTCCTTCGCCACCATTACTGGAAATAACGGCGAGAAAAGCGACGTCGGTGAATGCGCGCTTGTCGTCCTGTTTCTTGACAGATTCTTCCACAAGATCAGACGCATCCAGTGCCGGGTGACACATAAATCTGCCTTCTGCACGTCCGACGTATGATCCAGCAGCGCCGACCCGTCCTGCAGTCCGTCCTGTAGCAGTTTGAGAAATCTGCCGTCAGGCGTACCTGTCCCGCTTAGGTCATGAGCACCGACGGTCTCCCATTCTATAACATCGAACATCTTGGACTTTTCGAACAGGCGGAATAGGTTCAGTAGTTTTAGGAACGCGGGCAAGACTTGCGGCTCGTCATTGACGTCAAGCCCAGGGGTCGAGATATTAGTTCTGAGGATCACCGGAAGTTTGTGAAGAATACAAACACCCCTGAACATAGTCAGATTAGGCCATGGATCATGCGGAGATGAAGGAGAATTACCGTTCCGTCACGAAAAGCAGCCACAGAACGCGACGGCGGAGTTGTTGTTCCTCAGGACCGAGTCCGATGTAAGAGGCCTCTTCATGCAGGCGCATCATTTGCGCCATGGTAATGGCTTCCCGCAAATAAAGCAACGACTCACTTCCTCCAGATTGTTGGTTCTCATAGTATACATGTAGGAAAAACGATGTCCGGATATTGTCCAGGCTCGGTTTTGATCTATATCCACACGAATCACGGGCGTGTAGGCACTCGGCTGCGAATGCGTCTGCCGTGGGTGAGTCGACGGTATTCAAATCTTCGAGCTTGAGTTGAGCAAGTGTCGCTGCTGCGACGGCTGTCGCCAAGGTGTATGTCGACAGATCTCTTCGTTCTGGATCTTCTTGTAGTACCGAGATGAGGCTTTCGACGGTGACGATGGGCCAAACTGGATACATGCGCATGTGGTATATGTAGAGCGGGGGAGCAAGGACGTTAGTCGGTATTCGCAATCTGGTTGCAGTCAGATTCGGGTCCAAAAACGTGACAGCCGGATGTTTCAATACACACCTCTCTGTTCGATGGCCAGCCTGTCCGACTGGCAGGGAGGCGCATCCGGCATTTTGAGCGTCCAGCCCACGCTGGGTCTGCTCGATGAGATACTTTGTCGTCGAGCGCAAACGCTGCGGACCTCGAGGCTGCTGAACACGAATGTAGGTGCATCTGATGTGCGAATTGGTGCAGGCCTGGCATGGCTGGCCGCCACCACAACGAATCTTGCGAATCTTGCACCCGTCACAGGCACGTTTGGTCACACTTGATCGTGAAGCCGGCATGTTGGTAGACACTCAAGAGCATCATGAGCATCGACCTGTGTACGTGTTCGGATGGGCAAATCTTGGACCACTATTGACCACTGTTTGGGAGAATGTTGACCGTTGGATGATCATAAGCCTTGAGGCATTCCAGATGAGGAGAGCACCACGCTGATCCCCTGTAACTGCGGGGTAGCCAAGCTGCAAGCACTAGATGAGCCCAGAGTCCGCTTAAAAATCTTGGTAGAATATTGTGAAGAGTGCAAGACCAGCTGTAACAAAGTATTGTTTCTCGCTGAAGTCGTCGAAATGTCTCCTGGAAAACCTCACCATGTTTCTTGAGAAGTCAGCATTGGAGAAAGCTTGGTCATTAACGACTCGCGATCTCGCATTCTACAAGCCCAATGTTGCGTTACTTTCTCCACGCGGCACGCCATTGCCAGGGCCCACTATGGTCTCGACAGTTGAGACAGCGAAGACTAAGGATCTCGGAGCGCGAGACACGAGAGATGAAGCAATTCCAACCGGTCACCTGATTTATTCATGCCTCAGTCCTCAGACCAGCTACTCTCTTCTCTGAATGTGCGGGTTCTTCATGCTCATAACTCAACCTCACACAGACCCAGAGCACTGTCATCATCTCATTCTAAAACGCAAGTCCTTTTAACCCCTTGGACATTGTTCCATAGTTCCATCACTTCGGACTAACCCAAGATGAAAAGGACCCTCCGAGTATTACTCCGAGAACCCTCCCTGCCTCCGCACAAGCCCCGCGCTTGCAAACAACTACTGCCATGATTGGTGCCGGCTATATTGGCAGAAAGGCAGATGGAGCTCTTCTTGCACGGCAAATGACATGAGCTTGGAGTCATCCCACTTCGACAAGTACAATATGTTGACCAATTTCCGTTTAAGGTCCCCGATCCGCTTAAAAGTCCATTTTGCAACTTGCAAGTTGCGATAGAAGGCTAGAGTCAAGAAGATAAATTGGCTCGAGTGCCCTTCTTGCTTCATATCAGTTCGAAGCATACAATAATCTTCCAGGAGTCAATCGACTATAATCCAGTCATGGCGTGGCCTAACAAGAACAAAGACATGCTCTACCGACGAGTAGGCAACTCAGGTCTGCATGTCTCCGTCATTGGATTGGGAGGGTGGTTGACGTGAGTTGGTCCGGTTTGATGCATACAGCGCTTTCTAACATGCTTCTGGACAGTTTCGGTGGTCATGTCGATAACGGTAGATTGCTCTGCAGTTATGAACTGTAAACGTGGCGCTAATGACTATTCAGAGATCACCTTCAACTGCATGAAACAAGCATACGACTGCGGAGTCAACTTTTTCGACACGGCAGAAAGGTATGTCCTTCAGCCCTGTATAATGGCCCAAGCTCATGAAGCAGCTACGCAAACGGGCAATCTGAGATCGTCATGGGACAAGCCATCAAGAAATTCGGGTGGAAGCGAAGCGATCTGGTCATCAGCACAAAGGTTCGTCCTGCCGGGCCGATCATCAATAACCCAGGCTGACAGATATGTAGCTAAACTGGGGCATGGCGAACGGTGAAATCCTGATCAACAACCACGGCCTATCGCGCAAACACATCATCGAAGGCACCCGGGCCTCGTTGGAACGCCTGCAGCTCGAATACGTCGACATCATCTACGCCCACCGACCGGACCGTCTGACGCCGATGGAGGAGACGGTGCGCGCATTCAACTATGTGATCGAGAAGGGGTGGGCGTTCTACTGGGGTACATCCGAGTGGTCGGCCGACGAGATCGCCGAGGCTTGCGGCATCGCCAGGTCGCTAGGGCTCATCGCACCCATCGTCGAGCAGCCGCTTTACAACATGTTGGACAGACAAAAGGTCGAGGGGCAGTTTCAGCGGCTGTACTCGCGCTGCGGGATCGGTCTGACCACCTTCTCCCCCCTGAAGATGGGTCTCTTGAGCGGGAAATACAACGATGCAACGACGCAGCCTCCCCCTGGTTCGAGATTCGCCGAGAGCAACGACCGGTTCGCCAACAGCGTCCGTGAAAATTATGGCAATGACGAATGGGCAGCGACTATCAAGAAGATCGTCGGTCTGAAGGCAAGTATTCCTACTCGCATTCCGTAGGGCTGCACTAACACGAAGCAGGAGTTGGCGGATAAGCTGGGCGTCAAGCTGTCGCAACTGGCTCTGGCGTGGTGCCTGAAGAACGAAAACGTGTCCTCGGTCATCACCGGGGCCTCGCGACCGGAGCAAATCGTCGACAATGTCGAAAGCCTGAAGCTTCTACCGAAGCTCACTCCCGAAGTGATGGCCCAGATCGACGAGTTCCTGGGCAACAAGCCGGCGCAGGATCCCGCTCGACAGGGCTGATCGATAGCGTGATAGATGATAGACCCAATAAAACGCGAACCATGTGCAATGACCTTGTTCAGCCTTCATCCACAAGCGCGCCGTATATGCCAGAATCTCTCCTAATCTGTAATAATTTCTGCTGCCGCACCCTCTCCCTGTCCAGACCACACTCTTGACATTCAATCCCACCCCCATACCCCAACGCAAACCTTCGACAAGTGATACAAATCACATACAAAACCCCATTGATCCGCATTTGCGCCCCAGGCCCATATCTCGCCTCTTCATCAGTCCCCGCCCTCGGCTGCAACCCGCACTCCACGCAAAACCGCTTCTCCGCGTCCCGACCGTACTTGCTCCGTCTCCGTCGGCGCATCCGATCCGCGAAGCGAGATGCGGGACGGAGACGCAGGCAGTACCGGCATGCGTAGATATCCTTGGATAATGCGTAGTCGGTGGTCTCAGCCAGAAGGAGTTGCGAGTGAGTGAGGGGTGGGAGGAGAGAGTATAAATACGCGCATGTTATTCGAAAATAGACGATGTCGGGGAACCGGAGGTGAGAGCTGATGAGGAGGTGGAGTTCAGGAGGGAGAGAGAGGAAAGTAGTCTTTGTCTCCAGGTTATTCTGAGCATGATCCCTCATTGTCTCATTGTTGTGATATACATTGTTCATAATTGTTGAAACAGATGATGGCTCTGATGTACCCAGATGAGGAGGTCAGGAGACTGATGGAATCAGATTGCGGGGTTCTTCGAATCAATGGGATAAGATTATCGCTGTATCCATGGTAAAGAAAGAATTAACATCCAGATCTAAGCTCAAGACCTTAAGATACCTTGAAGGTTGCTCATAATTCTTCACAATGTCGCCATGCATTAGTCCATCTCCTGCAATCTCCGATAGGACATTATTGCTTGGTCCCTGACACCAGCATCTTGTTCTTGAGCTTAGATATCAATTTGCCAGTACCCCTGGTAGACCATCTAAAGCATCATTTCATACTTCTTCCTGTCAACTTGCACGAGACGAAAAGAACCCAATATCCATCATGACGCTCTCTAAGGACAGTCAGACATCCCCAACGCCGATTCCATGATTCGATCTCATTCTAAGGAGTACCCCACTTGACTTGTCAGAGCGAGCATCCCTCCATGCTCCATTTGTCATCATTGGAAATGCAGGCACTTATACCAGGAAACCGTTATACTTGTACCTTCCACAGAACTACAAATTGACAACATTGGGCCAACATACCAACACCTCATCCTAACAAATCAACCAACCCCTCAACTTCTCAATACCATCTCATCTAAATCCCCACCAACCAGTCATCTCTTCAAGATGTCTTTCGGAACAATCTACTCCTACCCCAACAACCCCCGGGTTATGAAGGTAACTACCTCCCCAGCTATGCTTAGTAGTAGGTACTAATGAACCAGATCCTCTCCGCCGCAAAACTCAACAACCTCGACATCTCATACCCCGCCTTCCAAATCGGCGCCGACAACCGCACCCCCGAGTTCCTCGCCAAATTCCCCCTCGGCAAAGTCCCCGCCTTCGAAGGCGCGGACGGAACCAAGCTCGTTGAATCGGACGCAATCGCGCAGTACGTCGCCGAGAGTGGTCCCGCGGCGGCGCAGTTGCTGGGTGGCGCGCCCGCCGAGCGCGCGGCCATCCGCCAGTGGATCTGCTTCGCCGATGGGGAGATCCAGGGTCCTGTGCTGCAGCTGATTCTGCCCCGGCTGGGGTACGTGCCGTTTGACGAGAATACCGAGAAGAAGAACCTGGAGAAGTTGGAGAAGGCATTGGCATACATGGAGGGCCACTTGAGAGGCCGTAACTGGGTCGCGACCGAGGAGAAGCTGAGTCTGGCGGATATCAGCGTCGCGGCTGCCCTCTACTGGGGCTTTGCCAGGATCATTGATCAGGAGATGCGCCAGAAGTACCCCTTCGTCGTCTCTTGGTACGAGAAGACCATCGAGAGCGAGGGCGTCAAGCAGGCCTTTGATGAGAAGAAGTTCGTCGAGAAGCGTGAAACTCCCAAGGCTTGAATTGTCATACATGAGCATAGCACGATACCAGATAGCATCTATTCTAGGAATTGATTTTCATTGAAGGAAGTGTCCAATAAACGCTGAATTATGAGAAAAAATGAATTGTCAACACTAATACTAAGCAGCTATGGATATCATCAGGACTCAACTAAAGTGATGTACAGATATGCTTAGAAGACAGGGTAATCATCATAGACGAGCCATCAGGCCCTTGCCATTCTTCTCCTTCTCCAGAGACCGGACAACATTCCGGCTGGCCCAGTCCGCAATCGCCATGTTCGTCACCATCGGGTTCACACCGCTAGCACTGGGAAAGACAGACGCATCCATGACGTACAGACCCTGAGTGCCCCAGACTTGACAGTCCGGACCGACGACGCTCGTCCTGGGGGACGCCCCCATGCGGCAGGTACCCATCTGATGAGCACTGGCGTACAGGGTGCGTTCCGGATCGACGGGGTTCTTGCGCCGGAAGTCAGCAATCCACGCTTGAAGTGCCGCGTTGTTGACACCCTCGGGCGCATTGGGATCCGATGCCTCCGTAGGACGGATGAATGGCGGCATTTCGCGGTTCGTGGTATGGAACTCCCTTGCCCCGGATATGTATGCTATCTTCGCTGTCGCAATCAGAGCTTCGACGATGTGCTTCCGGTCATAGGCCGACACTGTGTAGTCGATCCTGACACGGCCGTCTGCAGGGTCGGGGTATACTCGGCCCGCGTCTCGTTCCTTGGTCAGAGCAATGAAGCCGGTCATGCGGGGCAACTTGGCCGCCCAGAGCTTGTAATCCAATCCGTCTCGCCATGGGAACGTCGGAAGATAGACCGGAGGCAGCATGACCACGTTCTCAATCTTGACTCCGTGACCCTGGCTGTCCAGATCTTCAAACTCGTTGACCACTGTGGTCAAGGCAGCACCTTCCCAGGGACGTATTTCCTCGTCAAAGACAGCACATGACAGGACAACTATGGTTGTTAGCAAAAGCCTAGGGGGCGGACCAGATCAATACAGGACTCACCAGGATGGAGGTAAAGGTTACGCCCGATTTGCGAGTTCTTGAGCCCGCTACGCAGCAGTAAGAGCGGGCTTTGCAATGTTCCACACGAGACAATGACTTTGGCAGCGTTGATGATCACCTTGCGGCTGGTACGGTCCGGCCCGGCAGTGCCCAGATAAGAGTCCCTGGAGGTCCAGGTTCCCTGAACTCCAGACGCCACCCGTCCGCCCTTGGTCATCTTGAAAAGAATCTTATCCGCGCGGAAACCTTCAATGAACGTGGCACCAGCCCTGGCAGCATCGGCCAAGAAAGTCTCCGTGGGGCCCTTTTTGCCAGTGGAATGGCAGCCCATGGTGCAGTATCCGCAATAGTGACTCGTTCCGCCAGTGTTCTGAGGGACAGGCTTGGCTGCATATCCCAATTTCCGAGCCCCGTCAAGGAGAACACGGTTTCCATAGTTATGCTCGGTGTGATCACTACTGACACCCATCCGATCGCAGACACGGTCCAAGCATTGCTGGTATTCGTACGATTCAAAAAACGGCAGCCCATTGCTTGCCCATTCCCGGCGCACGTAGCCCTGTGTCTGCAGCGCAGCCGACCAGTTGACAGTGCCACCTCCGCCCCATGTGGAACCAGCGAGGACGGCCATCGACCCGTCGTCACTCATGGTTGCTCCTCCGGCCTCGAACATACTGACAAAGCCCTCTGTGAAATCCATAGGGAAGTACTTGGATGGGTAGTGGTAAGATTTCTCCACGACTAAGACTCGGTATCCAGCCTCGGCCAGGTTTTTGGCAGCGACACTACCACCGCAACCGCTACCTACGATCACGACATCGGTGTCGATGGTTTCAGGCTGGTTGCCAGGGGGAAATTGCAGGAACTCGTATTCGAAACCATCCGCAGGTTTGCCGTGGACGGGGACCCGAGGGCAGCCAACGACTAAACGGATCGTGGGGGACACTGCGATCCAAGTCTTCTTGAAAATAGCCGTGAACGCCCTATAGATGGCACGAAGAGGCTTGATCCGGGAAGTTTCCCAACCACGAAACATCTTCTCGCGGACTTCGAACGGTTGGTCTTGAATGGGAGTAGTCGAGCCAGTCAGAATGAGCGAACCAGCTTTGGAGCTAGATTTTGTTATTTGGTTAGTCGACAAAGTAACGACGGTGAGGCGACATACTTGAGAGCATTTAGGATAAGACTGATGCCGGTTTTCCCTTCTTCGTGGATATACTCCGCGAAAAGTCGCCGCAGCCCCTCCACGAACTGGGGATTGGCGGACACATTCTCTTCCAGATACTGTTCAGCAATCTTGGTGGCGTCCGGATCGTGGATGTGGGATGCCAGAGTCGAGACAGCATCCTTGAGTTTTGATTCAGGCACCACCTTGGTAGAGAGAGACTTGGAAGGTGATGTAGAGCGAATGGAAGGAATCACGGTGTCTGCCAGAGACAACAACGTTTTCCATTGCAAGTCAGAGAACGCTTGCCCTTCAGGAATCGGTGGAAGAGGTACGTCCAAGGGGACGTATGTAGTCACAGCCTGCTCAGCCATGATGAACGAGCGGCCGAAGAGTAGTAATAACTAGTGGCCTTGAAACGAGGAATACGTAGGTAAAATAAGCCTGAAGAGAGTAATCGAGGTCAACCAAGACGAGGATCAAGGCCGTCAAGAATAGACCGCACTTTGATGTGAAGCAGAAACACGAAGAAAGACAGCGGGGAGCGGCGTGATGATAAACAACGTCCTGGTGATGCTTTCCTCCTGCAGCAAAGGGGCGGTGGCTGCCTCAGTATAGATACTCCAGTATCCGTATATAGCTTGCTCCTTCCTAGGCAAACTACTGCTCTGCCCAGAAGAGTAATGCTTGCGAACTAGCCCGAAGCCCGCTCCCACCCTTCCTTCCAATTATTAGAATTGTTATTGGCGATTTCCAGTGGGATGATTCGGTGACCTGTCAAGGTTTATTGTCCTGTTCGCCGTCTCAAACCAGGTCAGCTTCGACGGTTCACTGAAGATGGAAGGAGTCATAGAAACCTGGAGCGGTATGGCCAGAAACCGAGGCAGTGGCCATGATGTTGAGCTTGGGACGCGGTGGGTCGAGGCCCGGAGAGTCTAAATAGCACAGAGGGTCGTTAAAAGAGTGGTCTGAGGGGAGGATCAGCCGTTCTTGGGGATGGAGGTCGAAGGCGAATGGCCATAATTAACGCCATAGCGCTCTAGAAGGCCTATCATTCCCGTTGGTCCCATAATCAGTCGAGTGATGAGTCTGGAGTTGTGCGGGGAAGAGGATTGATCGACCTTGATTGAGCCGAGATCCATTGTCGTTCATTCTCGTCGGGATCTACAGAGTAGATACATGTGAACACTTTCGAGGGAGACATCCATTTTCTTCGGATTGAGGGACAATTGATCAATATGGACACCATTGATTCCCCGATTTCCAGATAGATTGCTGTGTTGATGCTCTCAAAGCTCCAGAAATGGTTTCGTGGTTTCGTCGTCGTCTTTCCCACCTCCAACGACAAGAGAATCATGGTCTTTGCTGTCAATTGATATCGCAAGAAGGCAGTTTGTCGACTGATACAGAATACTGTTATTGTCAGGAATGCTGTCATGCCTGCTATGCCATTTAGTCAAGTGGTTGTTGCTGATGCACTTTTGTTCACATTCTGTACACATGGAGTATCTGTCACCGGGAAAAAAAGGTCTCCCCATCTCCTAGTGATTGTATAGAGTGAAGCATAATAAGCCTTTGACATGATTAATTGAAGTATGCTGCACCTCTGATTGAAAGAATGGTCATGCATGGAGATGCTCCAAGTCTGGCAAATCCCACGAGTCACGCCCCGGTTTGCGGTCGCGCGCCTTATCTCAAGCGCCCATCATCGCTCACCACTTGTCACCTCTTCAGTCAAGCAGATGCTCCTCCGTCCATGTGCACCGAATAGCTGTATCCACGATTGAATTGAATTGAATTGAATTGATTAATTGCTGCTCCATCCTTTATTCCTGCCAATGTTTCAGGCGTAAGTTGAACACACCCACATTGCCTCCAGCTTCGGCCACTAACACCAATGCACAACTCAGGTGTCACTGCTGTCTTTCTGAACGTCGCATGACGGCCCTTGATCTAGCCTGAGACAACTCTGACTGTCAGTTAAACGACGCGCAAGGTTGGCCGACCACACCTATTCCCTAGACCGAGTACTGCGACCTCAATCGTCCGAGCCGTCAATGAGTACTGGGGAGGAGATACAGCTGACCCAACAAGGAGAAGGGCAAATAAACATGGCCAGCAACGACTCCGGTTCGCAACGAGGTTCTTCCCCTACTAAAAGGGCCAAGTCCACGCTGCCCCCCGAAAAGGTCTTTTCGATCCAGATTGGAACCGAGCTCTTTCGTCTTTCCGGGGCCTCGATCGCCTCCGACGGTCAGTTGAAGTGCTCGCGCCTGTGATACCTCCTGCTAAACGTCCTGGAGCCCCGTCCTATTTCTCCCAGTTCTTCGAAGAACAACTGCGCCAGAACGGAGAGAACGCGAATATCCGGACGCTGTACATTGACCGGGATCCAGAAACGTTTCGAGAGATTGCCAGACATCTACAGGGTAGGATGAGACGCCCGACCCGTGTTCGGAGGTGAGGATCTAACGGGTCAACAGGCTATCACGTAGAACCCAAGGATGAGTCGCAGTTTGTCAAACTGTTTGCGGACGCCCAATTCTACACCTGTATGGAGTCCCCTCCTATCTGTTGAACGACAGACTGACCCACGCAGTACCCCGACTGATCTCCCAGCTATTCGAATCGCAAATCTTCATCCAAATCGGCGAACGCCATTTCCAAATCTCCCGCGACATCTTCTCCGGACCCGGCGACTCCCCCAATTTCTTCTCCCTCGGATTCGCCATCTTCTTCGCCAACCCGAGCGAGATCTTCCCCGGCCTAGACCGTCACGGTCTGCTGCGCCCACCCGCCATCGTCCCTCCACGCGTTACCCACCGCTCAGGCGACGTATTCGCACAGCTCCTCCACCTCCTTCGCGGATACCCCCTCCAGATCAGGAATGAGGAGCACCGCGCCGAGCTCCTCCGGGACTGTCGCTACTTCCACCTGCGCGGACTAGAACAGAAACTCATCCCGCACCACATCAGCTTCAATCCCATCCCGCAACGGTCGGAGATCGTCATCCGCCTAGACGACGTGCGGCCCTCTGGAATCCGCCATGCACGCGACGACAACTCCAAGCACACCGGATCCCCAACCCGCGACCGCGTGACGTACGCACGCCCCTTCGTGGACGAGACACCGCACGACCTGATCCTGGAAATCGGCGACGAAAGCACGATTCTCAACGCACGCACCATGCGCGCGGGGTTCCTGAACCTGGCGAAAGCGCGCATGGCGAGCTTGGCCCAGGTGATTGCCAAAAAACTGGACCTTGAGGGCGGAGGCTCCTTATACAGGACTGGGGAGCCAGCACACCCATCCACAGGCGGCGACAGTTTCTCGATCCGGTTCGAGCCCGAGACCGAGCTGATCCTCAACGGGCAGGCAGTCGATTACCTGGATTTTCCAGGAGGGACTGCGGAATCCTCGGAGCGGCCACCTGCGAAACGCAAGCGAGTGGAGGAGGAGCTAGAGTCTGGGTGTCTGGTAGTGAGGAACGGACAGTGGCGTTTAGTGGTTGACTCTGGTCCCGCAGCGAGCGCAGAGTTGGTTTTGATAGCGGTCAAGTTGGATGTCTACACCGAGGAGAGGATGAGGAATCGCTCCAGAGGGTTCTTGGGTTCTTGACGCTTGTTCACTTAATCAATGCTATATACATTTTTTAGTAACCTACTCCTAGATGTAATCACAGGAGAATGCTAATCAGAGAAGCCCTCCCACTCGTCCTCATCACTGCCTCCCTTATCCCCGTCCATACGCGGAGACACTTGCGCTTCCCTAGCAGCAAGGCTTTCGTCACGCACAAACCCCGCGACGAAAAACCCACCGAGGCCCTCCTCGTCACCAGCCCAACACCGCAAACAAGCCTCCAGCTGTTCATCAGATAAATCGACAGCAGCAGCAGCCCCCCCATCACCCTCCGCATCACCATACCGGCTCTCCGTCCTCACACCGCGGTGTGGCCAGACCTTCATGCCGTCGGGCTGCTCCTCCCGGCGCATGATCCTCCAGCCGCGAGAGCGCGCTACGTCCGAGGCCAGCACACGAGAAACGACCGCCTCGTTCTCGATCAGGTGGATGGAGCACGTACTGTACGTGACGCGGGTGGCGGCCGGGAAGCTGAGCGCATGTTCGACGATGCGCGCTTGCAGGTTGGAGAGTTTGGTCAGACGGTCCGGGTCGAGGGTTGCGCTCGAGAACTCGTTTTCGTCTGTGGCTGACGCGGCGGCTGCAGCGTCCGCGGGCTGCGTCTCCTCCTCGTCGTCATGTCTGCGCTTGCGCTTCTTCCCCTGCGATTTGCCGGTCTGCGTGGATGCAGCCACGGGGAGGGCGAGTTTGGGGACGTCGTCGCGGCCGACGATCCCGCTGCCGGAGCAGCTGGGGTCGAGGAGGAGGCCGGTGACGTTTGCGAAGCGGGACTCGGCGGGGTCGAGCGCCAGGAAATCCTGGCCCGGGAGGACGGTGACGATGTTGTCCGCGCCCGCGGCGGTGACCATTTTCTGCAATGTCTTGGACCGCACCTTGGAAGCATCCATGGAGAAGATGCGGCGGGTTGCGTTCTTGCCGGCGGCATGCTTGGCAAGCAAAGAAGCCATGTGCGTCGTCTTGTTCCCCGGCGCCGCGCAGCCATCCAGCAGATCGCCGGACCACGCCTCGCTCTCCCCAAGCAACAGATACGCCGGGAAGCACGACGCCTTGTCCTGCAGGATGATCTGCCCGTTCTTGTACGCAGGGGACGAGGTGAAGTCCACGCCGGGCGCGACGGCCACCAGATCCGGCACGTGAGGGTCAACGTACAGCTTCGCCTCGTCTTTATCCCCTAGCTGCGCGAGCGAGGTGACCCTCGTATACGCCTTGAACGTCGACTGGAGCTGCTCCTCCATCGTCGTGCGGACGTTGTTGATCCGCACCCAGCGCGGATACACCGCCGTCGAACAACCCCCGAGCAGACCCTGCGCGGCCTGTTTCTCGCGCAGCACGGCGGCCTTCAGATCGGGGATCGAGGCGCATCCGCGGCGCACGCGCGCCTTGATGAATTCCCCCTTCAGTCGCGTCTTGTGTCTCTCGACCGCCTGGCGGAGCGGATGGTTTGCGTTCGCGGCGATGCCGTTCTTGGCGAGGAGATGGTCGTGGACGAGGAGCAGGGCAAGTAACGGGGTGAGCTGGTCAACCACAGGTCTTGGTCAGTCAGCAGGAATATCTACAATGATAGAAAAAAGTTGGCTGTAGCTACCTTGGGCTCTTGTTTGAGGAGCCCCGCGGCCTCAATGACCTCTTTGAGGAGGATATCCCATTTCGAGGCCTCGATGACCAGCGCGTAGATTTGCGCCGGGGAGGATTTGAGGTTCCGCGAGCTGTAGATGCGCGATTTGAAGGAGCCGCCTGTTGATGCGGGGGCAGTCAGGACCGAGACCGCGTCGTAATAGAGAGACATCTAGGTAGCTCTGATGTGGTATATTTTCTGGTAGGACTTCACCGAGAGGGATATGCCGAATGGAAAATCCAGCCATGTTTGCACTCTTTGTGTTGTTTGCACCAGTTGCAGCTGATAGACTGATAAGGCTTATCCTCTCTTCGCTCTCCATACAGAGAGCATCAATCATTTACGAATACATTCATTCAATTCATGATGGTCAATTCCTCGACGGATCAACAGTGACAGCCCTGAATCTCTCATTACTGCTCCCCACCTCCGACGCGACACCAACACCTCAACCGCAAACCAAAATGACCCCCCCAGACACAGACTCCTTCACAGTCGCCCTCCAACCCCCTCCAGGCC
>NW_020798159.1:0-92270 GCF_002237265.1 Aspergillus thermomutatus | reverse complement strand
GGTGGGGGAGGCGGGGGAGGAGTTGGCGACGACGGCTGCGCGTTTGGCGTATAGTCTTGCGAGTCGTACGCCTCACTATGACTGGTATTGTCCGGCTGGGTCAAGTGACCAGCAGACCCCTCAGTGCGTGAAGACGGCGAGTTCCTCGACGTGTCGGGCTGTGAATAATGGCGAGCGTGGGCTGAAGACGTGGTGAGTGGAAGACAATCCTCAGGATTCCTGTCGGCAAATGTGAGTAACAAAGGTGGGTGAATGAAGCCGATACGATGGTACTTACTTTGATGCCGCAATTGCCTCAGCAGCATTGCTGAAAAATCCGTTAGCACGGAACCCAGACAAATCCTGCTCCTGCAACTCCTGGACATACCCTTGATACGTGACTGTTGTGTAGTCGAAAGGTTCGAACATCGTCTCAATCAGACGGTGAAGCTCATCCTCTCTGATTTCCTTCGCCGTTGCATCCTCTCTCAATTCTGCCCTTGGCTTTTGTCTCCGCGCCCGAGCCTCCAGAGGCGCCTCCTCGAGGAGGAGCTCTTCTAAATCATACGTGGCGTCAAAGTTGGTCTTATCGCTAGAAGGTCGAAAAACAGGCGGGACTTCCTTGCGTTCCAAAGCAACAAAGTCGATCTCTGCGAAGAACATATGCGAAGTGAAAGTGTCAAAGCCAGTTGCCCCTATTCGTTTGCTTCTGTCCTTCTCCAACAGCGCAGACATTGCTCGCAGGCACGGAACTGTAACAGCCGGGTTGGTGACGTAGTATTTCGGTTGAGCCTTTTTGATGTTCTCGCTAAGGACGTCCTGGCTGCGACCTTCAAAAGGTCGCTATATCGCAAGTTAGAGCAGTGTGCGAGACCGGAGTTGCGGCGAAAGCAAGTACATACCTTATTGTAAATGCATTCATAAAATGTCACACCGAGCGACCACCAATCCACTTCGCAGTAATAACCTCCGCCTTCGTACACCTCAGGAGCCAGATACGCCAAGGTTCCTGACTTGCTTGTGAGGGGCTTGCCTGGTCGAAAATCGGATGCCACATTCTGCAATGAGGAAGAAAAAGTCAGCGAAAAAAAGTGATTGCAACCACAATGGTCACGAGGGCGCCACATACAAAATCCGCCAAATGCACATGCCCTTCCGAATCTAGCAACACATTGTCCGGCTTCACATCTCGATGAATGATACCTTGTGAGTGGATGTATCTCAAAGCACAACCAAGTTCTGCCATCCAGAAGCGTACTGCCTCTTCTGTAAAGCACTTTCTCGAGATATGGAATCGCAAATCACCGCCATTCATCAAATCAACCACGATATATCTTCACGAGTATTAGCAACCACTGCTGGAAATCAGAGCAATGCAGGAGGGTTGCTGTAGAACGCACATGTACTCGATGTCTTGAAAACTGTATCTCAAGTTGCAAAGGAAAGGATGGTTTAAGTGCTCGAGCATTCGTCGTTCTCGAATGATGTTCCTTACGCTCTCGGATCGGACAACTAAAGAACACGAACCAAACCATTAGCACGCTGCAGCAAGGAAATCAGACGAATTCGACCAAAGCTCCTACCTTCTTCTTTCCGAATGTACTTCAAAGCAAATGTCAGGCCGGTATCCTTCTTCTCCACGATGCGGACCTTTCCAAAAGCACCTTTGCCTACCACTCGAAGGAGGCGAAACTGGTTCAAGTTCACTAGCAGAAATATCAAGAAGAGTCAGTGAACGCGCTCCATACGATTGCAAACGACATGTGTCGTCCAGCACACTAAGATGGAGAACCCGCTACACACCCTCATCAGTGGAGGCCACCGGTTTCCCTTGTGAATTGCCCATTGAGAAACTCTGGCTGAAAAAATCTCTCAAGTATTGCGTTCCGTTTGGGTTAAATCACCGCGGAAGCATCCCAATCGTTGTGCTGCAGGGGCTCTTATCTAGAAGATATGTGACGATTCGCAGACGCGGGTGGAAAAGACGATTGGCGTATGAAAAGGAGAAGTCGACGGACAATTGCCAGAAATTCAAGGTTTAGGAGACTTCAAGCGGTCGTACGACGGGCACATTAATTGCTCCTAGATTTCTAGAAGAAGAGACAGAACGATCAGCACCGTAATAAAGAATCGCAGCACCGGGAAAGGCGACGGCAGTGGTCCAGAAGGAGAATAACGTGGGCGGAGGGGTTCTTTTCCCCGATAGGCTGCGCAAGTTCTTTTGCAAGAGTTGGAACTCACCCTCTCAAGGAAGGGAATGCAACGGGCTCAGAAGATGAAATAACAAAATGTGTCTCAGACAATCTCAGAGGCTGGATCCGATGGAAAAAGTGAACCAGTCTGGCTTGGGAACCAGAACAGCGAGAAGGGATGAAGGGCGTTTGAGTCTTGGATGGTTTCCGGACTGGCTGAGCGTATCCCGTAGTAGGAGTAGTAGTGCCTTAGCCCCCTAATACGGAGTAGTCAGAAGACGGCCCGGGTCACTAACAGAGGAGGGAACAACAAAGTTTCAAGTCGACCAGCATACCGAATTATTGTACTCATTACTCACCTAATCAAAAGCAGATTTCTGAAGGATTTTTATCGAGAGACGTGATTGCCCGGGTCGGTTTTGCTGGAGTAGTTGAAGGAATGGGTACTTCAGTAGGTGCTCGGTGCTCAAGAGGGAGAAAAACATGCGAAACTCTCTTTGTTGGAACCTCAAAACAGTTTGAAGGTAGGCGAAAGGTAATTCGCCCAGCTGACAAGCATAAATCAAGAGGGACACCAGCAATACGAGCAGACAAGCCAGCTATCTAACTGGAATTAAGCTGTCTTTGAGGCTTGAGCTCTGGCTCTGCTGTCTCAAACAACCCAGAGAGGAAAAGTGCAGGCCTTGACCAACGTGAAGAACTAAAGCAGTCCACCGAACAATTACTACCAGTGGGTAATGATGGCAATCCTCGCACGCGGGCAAGAGGGATAGGGGTTCGGAGGCTGCTACGGAGGATTTAGAGGTACTCTGTGTTATTATTATTCTGGTCAACAGCGAAAGTACTCAGAGTGGCGTTCTAGTCCAGGAGCATGGTCTACGGAGTACAAAATCCTGAACCTGAGAGCCTGTGAAGGAGGAAAACAAATCAGAATGAAGGAACCAAAATGGTAATACCATCTACTGACTGGAAGAGACTGCAGTGGTGGAATGGAAGACTAAGCAAGTCTTGGAGTCTTGGACCATGGAGAATCGACGAACTAGTCTGATGGTCGTCCCAGGGCGGGTCCCTAGAATATGGAACAATGGGGGACCTTACCAGATATGCACTTGGCTATTCATACCAGAGGAAACAAGAAACAGCGGGGAACTCCTGAGCGATTGTGATGAACTTATGACCATATTCTGCTACTATGCTTAACTGGGGTTTCTAAAGATACTTTCTGGGGGCAGTTGGAAAGACCCTCTGGATGGATTTCCTACAAAAGCAGAGAGTGAGAACTTGGCAACCTGAAAGACGCCATTTGACAATGACTGATCACTTGCGTACTTCGTGTTCAGCCATGATCTGTCTAGAGGGTGCTTCAGCTATGTACAGAGAACACTCATTGTCTCATACATAGGACTGATCTCAAAACACAACTGAGCCGACAAGCCACTGCTGACCTGTCAACTCATCATTCGACGGCAGTATAAACTTGCTCCTTCTGGAATGTCTTCCAAGACTTTTGGTCTGACCAGTCACTTTCCCGAATCCTTCCATTCTTTGTTCCTGAGGTGGTGTCCACATACAGAAAGAAGTGTAAGCAGTAAGCAGCATCTCATGGCCGCCACGTTTTTGGGCCGACCAGCATGCCCGCCCAAAGGCAATCCCTGCCGATAGCCAGCAACCAGACAGTGCTGTTCCTCGTCACATTATTCATCAGAAGGCTTCTCTCAAGATAATTGTCGACAATCATGTCAGAAACTCGATATTCCAGCTGTCATACTATTTAATGTACGATTCAGCCAGCGGAATATTTCCTATCACTGGCTGTTTGAAGGGGTCAATCTAGGGCGGGCCTTCGTATCGCAACAGCACTAGTCAAAGGAGCTGGCAGATCATCCAAGCCAGACCATTCTAGCTGCATATGGCAGCATATCAAACAGACAACAGCAAAAGAAATACCAGATCCCTACTTCCATAGCAAGAGAGGTGGCTGTCTCCTGTTTCAGGTATCAGATGGGAGGCAGCTTTTGCTTCTTGAAATCACTGACATTGTTGAGCTCGGGCCACAGTACTCCATACTACAAAGTCTCAAACATCATACCATAACAAGTCCTCATTCATACGGCATAATTCATGATAATAATGACATATGGACTATGAAGATGATGTTTCAGCCTCACAGCCATCCTCACATGTCAAATCAAATTACCAACAAGACCTCCCGACCACAACAGGGAACAGCAATGAAGCCGTCAAAGGATCGTCACTCGTCAGCATTAGTCTCCTCCACTTTGGATGACACTCTTAATCGGACCAAGTCAATTTGGTCGAGATTCAAGTGGAGCCGGGGACCGTCGTCTTTCAAGAATTCGTCGTCAACCATTGAACCACTGCCGATCGTTTTGGGGCAAGAGACAAGATCGACAGAGGACAGTGCTTTGCTAATAATACTACGTAGATAGTTACTCCGTACTTACGGAGCACTAAACATCTCATTCCATTCTCAGGAGTACGACATGTCTAATGAACTGGCGACAGTCTTTGAGACTGATTTTTGGACGAACCGAACACCATGAACGCAGACTTGAGAGCTCAAAACATATTATACTTCAAACTACGCCCGATAGGGGTGCTCTTCCGATAAACGACTTGGCTCTCGCTTCTAGTGGATTAGTGGTAATTGTTCCTAATCTCCTATTTTCCGCATTTTCTTGCCATTGGGTGACTTTGATGCCCTTATGAAGTTTATCATCTTGTGGCTGGTAAAGGAGTTTACCTTAGTCTTAGCTACAGTGTGCACCTCCTCTTAGTCTCATAGTGATCAGAATCGGACGCAAGCAACATCAACTGCAAAAATACTTCCTACAAAGTAGATAGCATCTCATCTTCAAGGAACATTGTCATCATCCACATCTCCCAAAAAAAACCACCCGAATATGACTGATCAGTGACCTCTCATCTCCATCTATCAACTCCATAAAAGCATATCCCAACCAGCAAACCCAATCGGCGTCCACCATTTCATATTTCCGAGCAGACTACCTTGGGTACATTTATTGCCAACGGAGCAGTTACCCTACTCGTAGCCTCCTACCGTGACCCAAGATTTCGCCTCTCCGGTGTGCATCCCATCGTCCCCATGTGATCTGACAGCCCCCAGCTACTTACTACCGTGGCTACACCAATGACATTGTCAAAAAGCTCCCAGAAAGGTTAGTCTGAACGAAGATGTCGAATCGTGAATGTCGAGTGTCGATTGTTGCCTGTGACAGGCGATGGATGTGACGGATCCACGCCGTATCTGGTGTCGACCTGTTGGGGGAATTTGATTCTGATACCGATCATAGCTCTGAGGGTATCTTGCATGTCTATCACTGACCGCCGACTGCTCGACTCGTCAAAGCATCTAAGCGATGTCTGTCAATCGACAATCGATGATGGCATGCATACGAAGTACCAAATTTCCAGCTCGAGTCCACAATTCATTTCTCATACCATTCAAACCAGTCATCAAAGATCAGGTATCCATTCCTGAATATGTACCTTCCGTCAATTGAACAATATAATACCCGAAATAATGCCCTTTCTCAAGAACGCCATCCAGAATCCCATCTCCCACATAGCCTTGCCCCTCCGTAGATTGACCCCATTATCCAAGCTTTGAAACACCCAAATGCTAATCCACAACGGTTTCTCATTGTGCCTGTGTCCGTAACGCCCTCACTCACCACCGTCGTCCATATACCGAATCCTCAGCCCTGGGAGCCTGCTTCTCCGCTTGGCGATTCCGGTCTTGCGAACTGGGCTGACCCCACGGCCGACTGCTTCCTCCGTTTCCCTTATACTTGGAACTAGAGCGGCTGGCATCTGTCAATGCTCCGCCAGCTTTGATAACGTCAATGTTTCCCCGGTCGCCAGAGAAGCGTGCTTCGGCGTCGCGACCAAAGAGAGCCATCATATCGTTCATCGTAAGCTTGCCAGCTGCACTCTTGCCTTCAATAGTGAGATTGGCCAACTCGCGCTTGCGGTCTTGCAATTCCAGGATCCGCTCTTCAACGGTCTCCTTGATAATCATCTTATAAATCTTGACATCAAGTGTCTGGTTGAGTCGATGGACTCGATCGATAGCTTGTTCCTCAACGAACTAGAACTTCATTAGTCAATCGTAATCATCCAGTTCGCCATCGTCACTTACAGGATTCCAAAATGGTTCCAAGATCACGACTCGACTTGCAGCCGTAAGGTTGAGTCCCAGGGCGCCCGCGCGCAAACTGCAGAGCAGCACCCGGGTTGCACCGTTATGCCTCAATTTATCTAGACTGGCCTCTCGAAGATCGTTTCGCATGCTCCCGTCGTATCTTGCAAAGCCAATGCCAGCACGCTTCAAGAACGGTTCGATCTTGTCCAGCATCGAAGTGAAGACCGAGAAGACAATGAACTTGTGGTCCCCAGCTTCACGTCGAAGAATCTTCATCAAATGTCGGATCTTGGTGGAAGGCAGGACTTGACTCTCGTCGTCACCAGGATTCAGATAAATATCCTCATCGGTGTCGGACTCCGGTCCTCGACTTCTTCTCGAATAGGGAACAATGGCAGGCTTCCGGGTTGGGGATTCAGGACCACCATCCTCATCAGTCTCAGAGTCCTCGGAATTCAGCCATTCGCCTCCTCCTTCAGCATCTTCGTCATCAGTTCCACCAGCTTTTCCAAGATTGGGCACAGCGCGTTGGCCCTTCGGGACGATCCACTCCCCGTCATCCTCGTCCTCGTCGTCGCTATCAATGACAATCTTCCTGTTTCTCCGAGCTCGAGCCTTCTGTATTTCGGAAAATTCATCAGATGGTGAGTCTGTGAGGTCCACCTCTATCCTCTTCTTGTGAGAGCTCTTTTTCTTGCCTGTATCGATACCACCAAGCGTAGCCCTTAGATCGGCCTCGCACTCACCACACCTGCTGGAACCGCTCGTTGCTTCTTCCTTGCTCAGCTCTGTCTGGCAAACATCGCATTTCTTCGAAACGACACTCAGGGCGCCAAAGAGATCAGCCATACTATCGAGATCGTCCTGCTTTCCAGTGCTAGATTGGCTACTAGAGGTCCCATTCTGCAAAAGAATGTCTTTGTCCTTTGCAAGATCGCTCTTGACCAGATCTGGATGGTTGCAAGATTGTCGTAGACGTAGCAGCAAGACCAGAGCACCAGCGTAGTCGAGTTTGGAGCCGCCCATCATCTTCTCGAGGCTGTTTTCCGTTCGCTGTTCGAGACGTTTGTAAAAGTTCATCTCACCGGGCATGAACTCTGCAGCTACCTTGATGACTTCCCGTTTGGTGATCTGGAAGCCGGTCGACTTCTTCTGCTTCCCGTCGGCACCTGATTCGCTGGGCTTGAGGTTGGAATTCAACTTCAAAACCTCCTTAGTGCGCCGCTTCATAAATGCTTTCAAATAGACTTGTAAGCGTTCAATCGCAAGGGCTCCACGTCCGTTAGCCAACGGCCTTGTGATCTGATCCTTCCAGGCCGCAAGATCGTTGTAGGGTTTAATCCGCAGAAATTTGATCAAACTCTGAAGCTCATCCAAGTTGTTCTGCATTGGCGTTCCTGACAGACACCATCTATATTCCGCATCAAGCGCACATGCCGACTGCGTTGCCTTGGCGTTTCGATTCTTGATGGTATGCGCTTCGTCTAGGACTATCCGGTACCAATAAACAGAAAAGAGTCCCGATTTCTTCTTGTTCTTATCGACAGCTCCATACTCGGAGGTTAAGGTGCCATATGTTGTAATAACCACATCGTAGGTGTCCAGGTTGTCCGTTGCTTTCGCGCGAGTATTTCCGTGGTAGACGCAAACACGTAGCTTATGAGCGTCCTCGACCTTGGTTGCTATTTCTGACTCCCACTGTTTAATCAATGCCAATGGGGCAACAACAAGAGTCGACTTGCTTAGCCCAGGAGGTACCTTGCGCGTCTTTTCACTGTCCTGTTCATCACTGCTGTCATCATCCGCATTGGAGGCGCCGGCCCTGAATTTGTCTGAAGATTTCTGATTGGTGAGTATCAGGGCGATAGTTTGAACAGTCTTTCCCAGACCCATGTCGTCTGCAAGTATGCCACCCTTGGGAAGCACTCCTTTTGCGTTGCCTGAGCCTCTCTCTTTGTCACTCATCCAGTTCACTCCTTCCCTTTGGTGAGGGAGTAACTTAACCTTCAAGCCTTCTACTGTCCCATCATCTTCTTCCTCTTCCTCTTCTTCTTCTTCTTCCTCGTCCTCTTCTTCGTCCCCTTGCTCATCGTCTTCGGCTTCATCTTCAGATAACTTCTCGTCCTTTTTGGTTTCCCTTTTGTTTGCTTTATCAACGTTGTCTTTTGCTTTCAGCTCGTCCAGTTCACTCTTCTCAACAGCAGCGCTTGGCTCATTGACGGTGACTCCTTCCAGTTGAGCGGCTAGGTCGTCAATTTCAGAAGTGTTCTGCTTCTTCTGTTCCTTGCCTTCCTTCTTCTTCTTCCGGTTCTTACTCTTTTTCCGGTTCTTTGACTTTGATCGTTGCTTGTCATCCTCATCCGTAAATGCTCCTTCAAGCAGAGCTTTGATGTTTTCGTTGGCTTTGACGGGATCCACATAGCTGTTGACGTCCATTGACCCGAACCCCGTATTGCGAGGTCTAGCACTGGGTGTGAATCCTCCCTCGCGGGTAAGATCAACGAAGTTGCTGAGGTTTTTTTTTGCATTGTCCATTTTGATGGCTGAAGATGCATAGAAAGTCTTGGGAGCTCGTGGGGTGGTGAAGGTGATATTCTCCGGACGGCGAATCTCCACAACGTCGTTATTGACCGGACGCGAGTTTCGGTAGTTGTTATAGGCCGAAGGTCGAACAGGCTTGAAAGGGTCGAACGGCTCGCTACGCTTCGGTGTGGATGCTACAGGACCACCTGAGCCAGCAGGCGGTCTGTGACCCTGATGGTTTACACCCGGGTGAGGAGCATTGTATGGTCTTGACTGCGGTGCAGGCCTGTGATGTTCAGGTCGAGCACGGTTCGGCTTTGGGATATTAAAAGGATGGTTCGACTGTTGCTGGTGGGGTGGGTTTGGACGTTGAAATGGGCCGAGGGGAGATGGTTTCCCAAATTCAGGGTGATGTGAGAGAGGACGCTGGGTCTGCTCGTTTGGCCGCCGAGGGGTCATTGGGTACGACGGTGGCGCGTCGCTTTCTTTCGCCATTGTGTTGTGGTAATTGTAAACGTCCCTCTGAAGTTCGTCAGATGTAAGAAGCAAGTGTAATCCGGGTATCTCTTGTTGAGTCCCGGATGATTGATTTTCGCGGCGGGCACTTGGCGATTGGTGTGCTGAAGAGGGGTAGAAAGGCAGGTGAAGGAAAGGTATGATATTGCAAGTCCAAGCGGGGTCAGTAGTCTGTGTCGTCTGTCTGTAGTCTGTACAGTGGATTCTTGCAATTTGGCTTGGAGAATCAGACAACTGAAGTGTATTAGCAGGCTAGGTGCTCATGTTCGGTGCCGCTGCTAATTGTATTCGACAAGCTATGATAGCCACGACAAAGAGCCAAATCCTCGTACTGGCCTTGAATACTCAGACTTGAGTAGAAATCAACATGCCCTATGCTTGACTCTTGATAAGCTTGAGATCTTCTGGTGGAGCTGTTTGTGGTAAAAAATCCCGCGTTGTTAGTGCCGACATGCCACATTATCGATAGCGTTTTGTTTGGGATTTTGCCCCAGCAACCGTGTCTATCTGCCTTAGTGCCTGAGGCTATTATTATCGATAAGGTCGAAACAAGACGAGAACGAACAGATATCAACGGCCGGATATCTCTCAACAGGCATAATCAACCGATAATGGCTTCAAAGGGACGATTATTGGTTTTTTTAGTTTGCCTTAAACATCATTCTTTCCTAATTGTGAACGTGGAGTCCTTCTGCGAAATTACTTTCCCAATCCGAAGCTGAAGGTGGAATTATGTAAACCTCTGACACTCTTCGCTAAACGTCATGAAAACAAAATGTGAAGCTCAAAGCATATCGCTAAATATCTCCAATAACACCCTTCAAGATCTCCGGGACTATAACACCTGCGTCTCCTTGGAAGAACCAATCACCCTTTTTCAAGCCAGAATATCCAACATCATTGCGATCCATATTGACCACAGCGACTCGGGCACCTCTCGCACGCGCCTTATCAACATAGCCTGCAGCTGGGTAGACTCTTGAGCTTGTTCCAATCACCAGGATCAGGTCCACCCCGGGACCAGAATGTAACCAATTGTCCACCATTTCGAGTGTCTGCAACGGCAAGCTTTCTCCAAACCAGACCACCCCGGGCCGCAAAAGCCCTTCTTTACATTCTGGACAATGTGGCAGGACATCCCGACTCAAAGTAGGGAGCGGGACGTTCTCATCTGTTATGTCTAGTTCCGTTTCCTCTTCCAATCTTAATGCGTTGGAGAGCGCCTTCGAGGCCTCCTCGCCAGTCTTATCTTCGGCAGAGGGACTCAAGTCCGGGACACCTTTCGGTATGGCAAGCGCGGGGACTATCGGATCGGTAAATTCATTTTCGCGCAAATAGTTGCAGTAGAATGAGGTACATTTGACCGTGAAAAGAGACCCGTGGAGAAGGTGAAGCTGTTCCGAGGGATGGTTCGCGCGTTGTGAAAGACCTACATTGAAGAGCCATTCATCAGCCTTGCTCAACCAGGCTAAACCAGCACCGAATTATGCAGCCTAGACAGTACCATCGACATTCTGTGTGAGAGTAATAAAATCCTTATTCCTCCTTGCAAGCTCTGCAAGGGCATAGTGCGCGCGATTAGGCTTCGCTTTGAGTGCCATGTGTCTTCGGTAGCTGTAAAACTGCCATACAAGGTCCGGGTAGGCCTCGAAAGCCTCAGGCGTCGCCAAGTCGGTGGCCTCATAAGATCGCCAAAGCCCACCGGCTCCTCGAAAGGTGGGAAGTCCAGAAGATGCAGATACACCAGCCCCCAAGAGTGCCAGTATACGTTTACACCCTTTCAAGTACTCGGTAAACGATCGGAGATCAGCTGCTGGTATTGCCGATGAGGCCATGATGTTCAGGTCACGGCTGTGAAGTTGGCTATGTTTCATAGATGAGGAAGCGAAAAGAGCGATGGAAAAAATACTGTTTAGCAAGCCAGTTTGAATTATATTCCGAGTATGTAGGAGTCATCTGTAATGATTGACGAATTAACCGTCGCTTTTCCACTGCTTATCCTACTGCGGAGCAGCAATGACGTGGGGTAGCTAAGTAGCAATTGGTCCAAGAAGGGTAGATCCAGTAGGCGGAATCCGCTGTCAACTGGCAAAAACATGTGAGACCATTTTGCCAATTATTGGACTCAACTTGCAGATACTCAGAAGAACATACAATCAGAACAGGAAAATCTAAGTCAACAAAGGCAGGAACCACAATCAATTTACTCGAAGAGTTGTACGCTCACTATCTGAGAGATGATGAGTCATTTTACAAGATTCAATGCTGTTCCTCCGCCGGAAGTGTAACATTGACTGCTGTCTCAGCATAATCCCGATTGCGCTTGTTCATATTGGCAATGAACGAGGTGATGTACTCTGGTACTTCAGAGACCTTGTTCTCTGGGCTCGGAACTGGGTCTCCGAACGTCTCATAGACAGGCACAACGCCCGTCCAGACCCTTTTTGTCACATCGTCGTTGCTCTTGTCCTTTCTCTCGTCAGAGACACCTCCATCTCGAATCTTGCCACTGCCGTCGACAATTCTGACTTTAAGAATGACGGTGGAAGACATCTCGGCATTGTCTGGTGGCACTCGGGTATGGTCCCAGCGATCCGCCAACACTGAGTTCGTAATGAGTTTCATCGCCCAAAGTTTTTCTGCTTCGTCCGTGACCAGTCTAGCATAGCCATGAAGGATGGCGGAGCGGTAGTTGTAGCTATGGGAATTCGGTGTAAGAGATAGAATTAATCCGTCTACCCTACTCGCAGCGATGCAGAGGGGCAATCCGTCTCCTTCCGATTTTCGCGCTAGATTCATGATTCGTGAACTGACATATCCATGTAGATAGCAATCTAGAGGCTCGTCGAATCCAGCCGACGGATAGTCAAACGAGCCCATCTGACCGATCATGGGCAACATGGCGGGAAACGGATCCGAAGGCCCTGGACTGAATGACACATGGAGCACTTGACTTGAATTGATGATAGAATGGATAGCACCGAGATCATACGTTGCTGATTTATTCCAAAGCTTAGTATACTCATGAAAATGTCATCTTATTCATTCATACCTCGATGTTTGTATCGATTCACCGTGTTCGCATCTCGCTTTGGATATGTGAGTGTTCTTCCCATTGTGGATTGTCGAAGCAGGTTCTATGCAAAAGGCAACTCAGAAATGATCGTCTCATCCAGTATCAGTGTTTGCGGCTTGATTTAAGAGGAGTTTCAAATAGTAGTGTGAGTCATGGGATATGTTGCTCCAATGCAGACCTCGTTTTTCGCAGGACCGCAGCCATATATCTATATTTCGGAATAGTTATGACCTGGGATTCCGAGAATGATGCTCACCATCATGTGGCGCTCGCGCACCAATGGAGCAATGAGCTACTGGCTATACCCATGAAGTTCATATCTAGACTCCAATGATTCTTACAAATTGAATCATGATAAAGATCCTGGGATGTCGAATATGATCATGAACACGAGAAGGCGGGGCGGGATCGCAAGACATCGCCCGTACAGGAAAGTCCTTGCGGGGCCCCAATAACAAACATCTGCACGGCGATTGGTTGGCGTCGCCGGTGAAAGCCTCAGGCATTAAGGCATACAATCAAGAGCACCGATAACCTTGAGCTCGCTGGAGATAAACCGATACTAATCCAACAATTTGGCGTTTCACCTACTGAGAGCATTCGATAAGCATGTCGACATGCAAAACCATTGCCCAGCAATGGCCTCGATATTTCCGCCGCCAGATCCCATTCGTCGCAGCTAGCACCTCAATCCGGCCAGTGCTTCGAGGCTGTCGCATGAGCAAGCAGCCGTCCCTTCTCCGTTCATACGCTTCGATCTCCGCCGCGGAGCTTAAATTCGGACAACCGCTTCACGAGACGCATCCTCATTTATTGAATCCTGGAGAACGTGTGTATATGCTCCTGATTTCAACACGATCGTGACATAACAAAGATTGGGTGGGTTGACTTGAAACTAGTCACTCCCGGTATCACGGCGCTGGAATACGCTCAACGTCGCTCCCGACTTGCGAACAAGCTCCCCAAGAATGCAATCGCCGTGTTAGCTGCCTCGGAAGTTACTTACCGCGCTAATGGCATATTCAACAATTATCGCCAGGATTCCAACTTCTTTTACCTTACCGGTCTGTTTTCATTGCAAGTCAAGAATAAAACAAGTAGCTGACTCGATGTCTTTATCAATAGGATTCAACGAACCTAATGCGCTAGCTATCATCGGTGAGATCAAGATACCATTTGAGGGCGACTAAAGTAGTGCTTACAATAGATAGCGAATGATGGATCCGGGGACAATCACATATTCCACCTCTATGTTCGTGAAAAGGATCCGAAGGCTGAGCTCTGGGATGGAGCTCGTTCCGGCGCACAAGCAGCGATTGACGTCTTCAATGCGGATGAGGTTGGAAGATTGGCTTGGAGTGTAGCGGAAAGCTTAGCTAACTATTGGAACAGACGGGTGATATTGATCGCATTGGGGATATTCTCCCAACGATTCTTTCGGGGGCCACAGAGATCTACACAGATATTCCTGCCTTTAACCCCGGGAGATCCTCCTTGCATCGTTTCTTATACGGCCCCACTGGTGCATCCGAGAAGCTGAAGAAGATTGTCGATTATCGTAAAGTCAAGCCCTTGCGTAACATCTTAAACGAGATGCGAGTGTTCAAAAGTGAGGATGAGGTCGTCCAATTACGTCGAGTTGGACAGGCATCTGGACGAGCCTTTACAGAAACCATGAGGCAGACTTTTACAAAAGAGAAGGACCTGACTTCCTTCCTGGAGTACAATTTCAAAGTGAACGGGTGCGATGGCAGTGCTTTTGTCCCCGTGGTTGCAGGTGGCTCTGTGAGTACCTCGTCACCTGTTCTCTCCCTATCCAGGCTAAGAGATTTAGAACGCTCTGAGTATCCATTATACGAGAAATGACGATATCTTAAGGTACGCCCATTTTTAACCATGTTTGAGGGTCTGGGCTGATATGAGACAAAGGGATGGCGACATGGTTCTTGTCGACGGGGGTGGGGTTAGTCGTTCCTCTATCCCGGAAACTGACTCTGACACTAATAGATTACAGGAATGGGGCACATACATATCCGATATCACTCGAACTTGGCCGGTTAATGGCAAGTTCTCCGACCCTCAGCGCGACCTATACAATGCAGTGTTGAACGTGCACCGCAGTTGCGTCTCACTCTGCAGAGAGAGCGCTGGACTTTCACTGGACAGATTGCACAGTATCGCCGAGAATGGTCTCAAGGACCAATTGCAGCAACTCGGATTTGATGTCTCAGGCAACGTAAGTCGATTTGATGTCAGGCATTGCCCAAATTAGTTAAGCTGATCCGCGTCTGTCTCGAACAGTCAATGGGTATCCTTTTCCCTCATCATCTGGGACACTACATTGGGCTAGATGTCCATGATTGTTCCGGATATCCTCGAAGCCAGAATCTCAAAGCAGGCCAATGCATTACCATTGAACCGTAGGTATTCTTTCGGTCTCACTTTCGACACGTTTCTAATTTACATTTCCAGTGGAATATACGTTCCGGACAGCGATAGATGGCCAGAAAAATTCCGAGGCATCGGGATCCGTATCGAAGACAGTGTTTGCGTTGGGGATGATAACCCGATTGTCTTGACCACAGAGGCAGTGAAAGAGGTGAGTTCAAATTTTATTCTCTTTAGACAATCTCAGAAGACAATTTGTCAGACCGTACTCTTTCTCCAAAGACGGCTACTAATATAGAATGTCGAATAGGTTGATGATATCGAGGCCCTTCGGGACTAGATGAAATAATCCCTGTAGTATATAGATACCCTTTCATATGTGATTGTATGATACAAATTGATTTGAGAGGCAGCATCCACAAACGAAAGACGTGTCGATGTAAATACTGTAGTAGGGTCAACGGTGAAAACAAACAAACAATGAGCCGTCAGTTCTTTGTGTCTGTAAAATTCGATTGACCAGTAAGTAAGGTACCATTTGGTACGATCGAGTCGACGCGTGGAGTAATTCGGACAGAACACGACTTCGGAGGAAAAACCTGGTTAGAGGACAAGAAGCGGACTGATTGTGTCAATTTCCTTGAAGGCGCGGTGGCTGGAACAAAATTCAGTAGGTAGATTTAATGTAAAGAATGTTCTATGCACATTCGTAGTCGTCCTGTAAAGGGTCTAAATCGTTCGATAGTTATAAGGTAAGGTAGTGAGTGGGTGTTCATGCTTCGCGCGACGCTCTTTGGTTGTTTGGCACACATCCCCAGCAGCCAAAACAAACCCGTCTCCACCGGGCTTCCCTCACACGCTTAGTCTACTCTGCTTCGCTTCTCTTCTCTGTCGACCTATCTACGTACTGCCCTGCCTCACCTTACATGCTACCTACCTTTACTCCAACTACTGTTCTCCCTGTCATCCGACGTCCAACCTCCTAAGAAGTCTCCGGACTCGAATATTGCCTGTCATATTATCCTCCTACAGACTCGAGGTATTCGCCTCGTATCCTTCTTCTACTGCACGTTCCTTGCCCATTGCTCCCCGTCCCACGTACAATGGCTTCTCTCTAATTGAGGATTCCCCTTCGAGACGTGTAGCTAGTCGTGTGCTCAGCCTAGAGTGCCCCTCTTGTGCTGGCACCTCGACTCACCGCGTTTAGCTACTACAAAGTGCTCGCGTATTGTTACCATATGGCAGCAGTATTCATACCACCTTCGCCTCAAACCTCTTTTAATATGTCAACTCGCCGACCTCTCGCCAACGTGCCGAATGCTACCAATTCCCCTCACAGGGCGGGTCTTGTCCCTACAAAGCGTCCTCGGACAACGAATGCTCCGATCGATATACCATACGGCCAGCCTCCTCCCAAGAAGCAGGTGATCGATGGATCGGAGCAGGATGCGCGCTCCCCAGCCCGGGTTAAATCGAGTACCACTGATTCCAAACTCTTCACACGGCGTTCGAACAACGCACAGCCAAGTGCCTTCGAAAAAAAATTGGTAGCTGCAAGGGATAGGGAACGGCAGGCTCAGCTCAAAGGAACGAAACAGGAGAGGCCATCCGCGGAGTCGGTGGATTCTATTCGGCAATGGCAGAGACATTATCGGAAGGCGTTTCCACAGTTCGTTTTCTACTTCGATGCTATCCCAGAGGACGTTCGTGCCAAGTGCTCGAGGCAGGTCATTGCCCTCGGAGCTGTGAGTGTCCCCTTCAATTTTTTGATCCGATAGTGACCCGTTCTTTTTCAACATGCTTGTCCCTCTCCTGCAATTGATTACATAGCTGTTCAAATGCAATGGAGGAATAAAAATGGCTGACTGAAGTGTATAGAGTGAAGAAAAATTCTTCTCCCGCGATGTCACCCACGTCGTCACCTCTCGTCCTATCCCGCCTGAAATAGATACCGTGACTCCTGCAGAATTGAATGCTACATCTGCTGGTCAGACTCCTGTTGATACCGTCAACCCGTGCTTGCTCGAGAAAACCGCAGATACGCACCTTCATATGTCCTTGAAGACGGACCCGCGACGTGAGCAAAGCAATATGGATGTTTTGTACCGGGCTCGTCGGATGAAAATGAAAATATGGGCTCTTGAGAAGTTACAACGTATGATTGCTGCTATCAATGACGGGGATCCCGGTGGTCACAGTGGTCATTCGACCCGCAACCATAATGCTGTTGGTGGGAACACTAAGGCCCGCGGCGAGATAGACCTGTCGCAGGTCTTAAGGAAGGAGCTCCTCAATCGTCCTTTGGATAGGGATCCTCTGTCGTCGTTGAAGGAGCTAGTGATGTTCAAAGGGCCGTTCATCTACATCCACGATATGGATGAAAAGACCAAGCCTGTCATGGTGCGAGAATATCCCAAAGTTGCAAGGAGGCAGGATGGTATCTGGCCACAATTCAGAAGTGCTCCGCTGGGGAAGTGCCCTTTCATCGACGAACCTCCCAGCAAGAAAGAGATCGAAAGGCAACGGGCACGCCAGCAAGAGAAGGAGAAGAATGTTCCTCTGAAAGCTGCTGCTGTTAAAGACGTGCCTAAATTCGACGCACCGGACTTAGGCCCCGTGAATAAAGACAATATGGACCCGATGAATGAGACCAAGACTGGTGACAATGGTGTCGAATCAGCACAGCGGACGACGCCAGAAGACGTACAGAGGCCATTGCAGATCAAACCAGAATCACCAAGGAAAAGCTCCGAGAGTTTCGTCCCTCCTCCGCTCCATCGGACAGGACCATTTTATGCTGGTCGTGAGCCTGCCGCGTCAGGTATGCAGCCATCGAATATCACGTCTGCTATTCGGTCGCAGATGGTTTCCTCCACCGCCGCAGCACCTGGGGCCAAAGCTGGGTTGAGCAAAGAAGTCCATGAATTGAAGAGAAAGGTACTTGAGAAGAGCAACGGCGGTCTGGCAACCGGTACCGTGCTGTCTCCCCATCCCACAACGTCTACCTCAGCGACCCTAAAGTGGTCAAACTACCAATCGAACAAACTCTGCCAGGCGAACACGCAGGAGAAGCTGGGACACGTGCAAGAAGAGGACACTACTCAGTCCGAAGGCAACGGTGCGGCTAAGCGGCGGACTGATCTTCGAAAAGTCCCAGTTCCAAAGAAAAAGGAAAGAAGGAGAGACCCTAAGCCTGGATACTGCGAGAATTGTAGGGACAAGTTCGATGACTTTGAGGAGGTAAGAATCGTTCATGTTGAAGGGACTGACAATGACTGACTTTTTGTCTAGCACATCATGACAAGGAAGCATCGGAAATTCGCAACCAACAAGGCGAACTGGGCTGACCTAGATGCACTGCTTGACGAGCTGGAGAGGCCTCTGAAGGACGAGTACGACTACGAAGATGCATTTTCCCCTTGATCCAGCGGATGCGAGACCATGAGTCTCTTCCTTGTCGCTCGCTCGTGATCCCTCCTCCAAGCGGGCGAGCTTGTCAACAAGGACTCGGTTCATTGTAAGCTCAGCAAGACGCAAGAACTCCTCTCGCAGTGCCAAAACATGAATCTACTTGCGGCGATATGCACATGCATCGCATCCTTCATTCATTCTCATCCCTGATTTTGCGTCGGTCTCACTCTTCATATTTTCTTACTCATGTTTACTTCTTTTACCGCTCGGCGGTCCATTGTATTTCATATGTACCAGGTTACCATATTACCATACAGCCGGCGTCCGTTGGATTTTCTCCGAGGTTTTGATGTTGCAGCAAGGACTTCACGAACCAAAAGCACGTCACGGCCTTTAAGCGACCACTTTTGCATACTATATCCGGAATGAAGAAAACAAGACAAAAAGCGAACGAATCACACACATATTTGGAGGTTGGCGACGCGGAATCCGTCCAGCATGCTGCATGCGTGTACCATGCAGAAGAAGCCTCGGTAGTTGGGTTGACTAATTCATCAAGGTCCTTGTTTTCATCGTATTCTTTTTCTTCTCTGCTTTTGTCCTCATGCATTTCCATCGGCGGATGTTGTTAAGGGGTGGGCTGCATAAGGCTGAATGCATATCTAGGTGGCTGCTTCTTTTTTCCGTTCCATTGCATGCCTGATTATTTTCCCCATATGGCTCATTTTCAGTCGTCATGGCCACTGATTTCTAGCCACCAGAATAATCAAATAACTCTTCAAATCTCGTTCTGCTCTGTACATCGTACACTTGAGTACTACTGCCTACAGTAAACGGCTATATCCGAGCCTCGGCTGCATAAAATCTCGGGCCGGAATAAGCCAAGTGCCGGCGGAGAAGGACTATCCACTTTACCGCTGATCGACCAATAGAAGCACAGAAATACCACCACCGAAGCACCGAGAAGTGGAAGAAATACCCTAAACATCCGGCAGAATGGAACCACCAAGGTAAAAAAAAAAAAAGTATTGTACACGCGATCGAACTCTGGGATGCTGCGGGCTACGCTGCATATACCAGCACGTCCGGGAGATATAACTCTCGACGCAGAATCATGGGATGAGGGACTGGGAACTCTTTTCTCATAAATCGCTCTTTATTGAGCTACAGAATTATTATTTCTTACCAACATAGTTTGCATTTGAAGTACTCCGTACTTTTGCTAAGATCGAGTCTTATACTTCGTCCTTTCCTTCTCGGGTAGTGACGCCATTGTTCCGACGTTGATACCGACGGCGTGGGAGTTCTTTGCCCCTTCCCCGCATTCAACCTCTTGTGATCTTTTATCTCTCTTGGGATACACTTCATTCTATCACAGTTATGGCTTCGTCTCGGACAGCGACACAGTTGACGCTGCCGTTACGATCGCTTGCCAGGGGGGTTGTGGCGCGGCCTGGTTCATCTCCCATCATTCCTTTTGTCCTCTCTGGTCGCTACATCCCAGCCCATGTTGTTCCCTCACCATGCACGCCTCATGTTCGACATAGTTCCCACTCGCCGCTGGGGGCGACACCGGTGAACCCCCGGAAGACAGTGACGATGCAGACCTTACGGAGTCTCTACAAGAAGGGAGAACCGATCACGATGCTCACCGCGCATGACTTTCCCAGCGGCCATGTTGCCGAGGCAGCTGGGATGGAGATGATCTTGGTCGGGGACAGTCTGGCTATGGTCGCCCTTGGGATGGAGGACACGAGCGAGGTGTTAATGGACGAGATGTTGCTGCATTGTCGGAGTGTAGCGCGCGCGGCTAAAAGCGCTTTCACGGTTCGTAACACTTATCGCGGGATGTGGTCTGGTGCGTTCGAGGCTTGGCTGACGCGCGGATATTTATAGGTTGCGGATCTCCCCATGGGCTCGTATGAAGTGTCGCCGGAACAGGCTGTGCAATCGGCCATTCGCATCGTGAAGGAAGGTCGCGTAAAGGCCGTAAAACTCGAGGGAGGCGAGGAGATGGCGCCGACCATTAAGCGGATTGTGCAGGCTGGAATCCCTGTTGTGGGACACATCGGACTCACCCCTCAACGCCAGAATGCTCTGGGAGGCTTCAGAGTGCAGGGAAAGTCGACAACCGGTGCGTTGCGGTTGCTCAAAGACGCTTTGGCCGTGCAAGAGGCTGGTGCATTCATGATTGTAGTCGAAGCAGTACCGGCTGAGATTGCCGCTATCATTACCAAGAAGCTCTCTGTGCCCACCATTGGTATTGGGGCAGGCAACGGCTGTTCCGGACAGGTCCTGGTGCAGATTGATATGACTGGCAACTATCCTCCCGGTCGTTTCCTCCCCAAGTTCGTCAAGAAATACGCCGATGTTTGGGGTGAGACCATCAAAGGAATCGAACAGTACAGAGAAGAAGTCAAGACTCGCGCGTACCCCTCGCAGGAGTACACTTACCCGATAGCCAAAGAGGAACTCGCGGAATTCGAGAAAGCTGCTGAGCAGATCAAGCGCTCCTAATTTTCGGTTCCCAAACAGTTGTACTCAATGATCCTTCTCTTCGGCGTTTCTTCAGTTTCCGGCGCTTCGTTTCTTGCCCTTACCAAATCAAAACTTATGGTATTGTGGGCTCGATGTACCTTGTTCTTAATGATTATGACCGTTAATGGTATCATGTGTGGTGGCGGCTTTATCTTTCGGATCTCGAAAATTTACCGATGAAGTGAACCCATGTGTTTTCCTCATGCCTGCATGTTGCATTGCAATATGTGCATCTGTTTTATTAGCCGAACGCTGGCGTCATAGAGTATGAGACAATCAATTGATCATCCGTCTTGAAACACTATGAAAGCTTTTAGTCTATACTTTTAGTGCAGAAGCGCCTGTAGCAAGAATACTCACTCTCCATAAACCCCCAACACCTTCATCTAACCCCGGAGCGAAGACGCTGTTGACGTAGCAAAAGACAGAATCTGTGTCTTTGCAGTCAAGCTTCTTCCTGAGAAATTTGACAACTGTTTCGAATTTCTGCGACGCACTGATCTTGAAAACCCGATTCTTCAGAATAGGTGCTGAAGGAAGAGGCTGAAAGCGAACAGTCACTATTCAGAGTTAGACGAAGACACAGATTTCCGATTAAAGTGAGTCTATTGATAATCTCCGAAGTAATACCCACACATATTTCCTTACCTTTTCCTGTATCGACAGCCTCTGCATCCGCCAAAGCTCGATGGGCATCGCGCGGTAGGCTGCTAAGCACCACCGAGGCGGACATGGTCATTGGTAAATCTGCTCCATGCTCATCGTCCGGGATAGGGGTACTTCTGCTATTTGAATCTGAATCTGTTCTTTGACTAGCGGGTCGATGACTGAGTCTGCTTCCAGCTATGTGTGGGGGTCTCGGATTTGGAGAACTTGTCCCCGAGGCGTTTTCTGGTGATGGAGAGTCCATTTTGTGGTATGTGCTGGGGGCATGCGCGAGGCTATCACTTGCAGTCCGTAGATGATTGTGTTGAGACTGATGAAATGTTTACAGGAGGTTGTTGTTGCACTAGGAGAGTTGTTCGGTGGATCTACGAGCTAATTTGTACCTTAGCTACTAGGTAGTTCGTTTACAGGGCTTAGTTGGGCTCGGTCCGATCACCATGGCTCAGGCACTCTACCAACAGTGTAGCATGAATACCAAGAGAAAAGATATGGGATTTAAGCGATAACATCTCGATTCTTTCGACTTGATTTCTGATGTCCAGTGGAGTGATAGTGTACAACGATGACTATTAGATGCCACCCTATTTTGGATGGATCACAAGCACCGACTATTGACGTAGTGACACTTGTTATCGACGGCTGATAACCTGAAAGATCGCCAATACCCCACTAAAAGGCCGGTTGATGACGCTGGCCCATCTATTCAATACGTATCGAATTTACATTGACAGCATACAACTCAAGCAAACCAAATAGCGATCAATTCCGTCCTGAAAAGGGTAGATCATTTCGGTGGAAGAATCCGAAGCACGAGCTTTATCCAGAGAGAGATCAGGGAGAGCAAGGAAGTGATTTGGTAAGAAGACAGAGGAGCCGTCGCTGAGTCATCCCATGCCACATGACTGCCCGACTAAATGGTGCCATCACTCGATAAATCATTCTCGAGTTGCCTCTACGACTATAAGTTACTAGTACTAGTCTTCTCTGTAGTTACTGGCTCCCCATTTCTCCGTGGTCTACTGCTCACTATATCTCCTTGACCAACACCTCGTCCTTCCCGTTGTACTGCCTTGATATTCTACTACTACTGTCTTTTTCTCAAGGATCTTCGTCCCGCCGGTCTTTGTTTTACGTTGCGTCAAGCCTTTCTTTGATCGCGCGCCGTTGCTCGTTATCTTGCCCCCGCTCATTGCTTCCCCGCTCCGGTCTTGGAGAACCCTTTGGGCACGAGTCTCTCAATCGACTTCAAGCGATTTACACCTTTCTTTGCAATCCATATTTGAATATCATTGGATATAAGGCTAGAGCAGTCTGCAAGTTCTCAAAATGAGCAGCCCGAAGCGAAGAATCGAGACCGATGTGAGTTCAATCGAATGATCCCCTTGAGGGCCACGGCTCGCAAATGAACAAAAGCTGACAAGTCGTCTTTTTCTCTTTGTATAGGTTATGAAGTATGCTAGGATTCCTCTTGAAGGCAACCCAGTGGACAAAAGCTAACCAAATGGCAGGATGTATGCCACCCCCGTCTTGAACGTCCATTGACCCTACTTTCCGGAATTCACATCTGCTTGCACATTCGAGCCAACGATTTTCGAACTCCATGTCGGCTCTTGGACCTTACTGATATGGTTCCAGGTTGATGAGTGACTACGAGGTGACATTGGTTAATGACAACAGTGGGTAATTTGGGCCTCGCCACTGGATTTGACTACTAACCTCTGGACAGTGTATGCTGCGATTTCTAAACCTTCCTGGCCAACCATCAACGCAGATTGTTGACTTGATGATTTCCGCATAGGCAAGAATTTTACGTGCGCTTCAAGGGCCCTGAAGAGAGTGAGTTTTGCAACCTCCCTCAAAACTGCGCATCTACTGACCAAAAATAGCACCGTTCGCCGGCGGTCACTGGAAGATTCATGTCGAGTTACCCGATCAATATCCCTACAAGAGTCCGAGCATTGGTTTCGTGAACCGGATTTTCCACCCGAATATCGATGAACTGTGAGGCATCCCAGCTATTGCTCAAAAGTCAAAGTCCAACGTTAACCCTCTCATTTTACGCAGGTCCGGCTCAGTGTGTCTTGATGTTATCAACCAAACTTGGTCGCCGATGTACGATATGATCAACATTTTCGAGGTGTTCCTCCCTCAGCTCCTGCGCTACCCGAACCCTTCAGACCCGCTCAATGGCGAGGCTGCTGCGATGTTAATGAGGGAACCCAAGAGCTACGAGGCGAAAGTGAAGGGTATGTGTTTCAGTGGTTGGCTCGGGGCAACGCTTACTGATTGGGTTGACAGAATACGTGGCCAAGTATGCCAGCAAAGAGGCAGTCGATGAAGCCGGAGAGGATACTGAGTCCGAAGATGATCTAAGCTCGGCTGGAAGTTATGAATCTGGCCCTGAGGAGCCAGCCGGTACGATGGATGACGTGTAGATCAATCGAATCTTGGTCGGTTGCTCGAACCCGGTGCGCATTCTGTTGCATTTATGCCATCTATTTTCTTATATTCACCTGTTATTCTACCGGAACAAGGCTGGCGGGCGTTACTGGCGGAGTTATTACTGATTTTCAAGGCGCAACTGACGTTTGCAGCCGCTGAGCCGAGGTCCAGGTTACGATCAGCTAATCAGCAATCAACTGGAGTTGGCGAACTGTCTGCTGTCTGACATTGTGTGCATCTGGATTGC
Organism: Aspergillus thermomutatus; assembly: GCF_002237265.1. Taxonomy (NCBI): domain Eukaryota; kingdom Fungi; phylum Ascomycota; class Eurotiomycetes; order Eurotiales; family Aspergillaceae; genus Aspergillus; species Aspergillus thermomutatus. The sequence goes on along the minus strand of NW_020798159.1, from coordinate 68,106 downwards.
TCACTTCCTCTGTACTCATGGTTCATTTCAGCATCTAGTATTATATGCATGTTTATAAGCCAGGATGATTTATACAGTACCAGCCTCTGCAGGAACTGCCGTAGGATCAATTTTCCTGAAGATGGAGACATTACTCGGAGACTTAAGATCAGTTAATAGTGTTGTGCGTGCACAGACATGCCAATTAGCTATGTCACTATCTAATAACACGATACTGCCTCTTGACTGAGGAGTGTCGGAAAATGGAATCTACCCAAACATGATGAATATGCAACACAAAGGAAATGTATACCTGACAAGTGTAATAATAGTAAGAGAGAATCAAAAGACGCAAGAGGGTATTAATCTTTGTCAAGTGACCGGAACGGAAAGAAAAGAAGGGATTGGCCGAAAGCACCCGACAAAGAAGCGAAAGAGTCGAAGTCCGCGAAGCGAAGAAAGTAGAAAACAACCGTCGGCCGGCGACCCAGTAGAACGAAGAAAAGGAATGCAGCGTATCAACGTGAGATCGTCTCCCCCTCGTCCGCAGGTTTCACGTCACCTTCAAAACTCCAAAGACATCTCGGCCGTTCGTCTCATCTGTGTTCAGACCTGGCCGGGCCTTCTTTCCTTTCCTCGGGTTGATGACCACCTCTCCCCAGTGCTTGTGGACAGTGCCGTCATTGGCAGCGCCGGACTTGGACGATGTCGGTGACGGCGATGGGTCGGCCGTGATTATTCTGACGGGGTCGTCGCTGCTGGAACCTGCTTTCGAGGCCACTGAGCCGTGTAGTGTCGCGCGGGGTTGGAGATGAGGTTGTGGTTGGAGGGACCAGATGTCGATGACGGAACTAGGTGTCTGGGTCAGCTTCTTGTCCGGAAGTCGAGGTAGCTGGCTGGCCTGGAGACGAGAGAGCAGCAGGTAAATACTCACTCTGAGGTTCGCTGGCAGATTGCTTCGAGGGCTTCTCGTTCGCGCTTTATATTCTCCGGGTCGGGGTTGTTGAGCTGATTCGCGTGATTAAGAGCTCCATAGCCGTAGCCGGACTGGTAGATATCGTCGTCCAGCAGACGCGAGGACTCGGCCTAGTGATCCGGACTGTTAGTATGCCTTTTGGAGGGCTGGGGATTGATAATCGCTGTGACCAGCCGCATCATGCGATTGCGGCGGCATGGTCCTTTTCTCTGTTTGGTGCTGAATCAAGAACACATACATCGTGGCTTTCCCGGCGATTTAGCCCGAGGCAAGAAGCACAGACGCCCATTGATGTTGATGTATTATAGAGCGACGATCGAGTATCGAGTGTTGGGTAATGGGATAGTCGCACGTGCTTCGCAACGGAAAGATCGAGCCGTAGCGGATATTCGAATGACGAGAAAGATTATGCAAGGAACGCAAGAATATCAATATCAAATATCGGCCGCGGCAAGATACCGACGGGTGATGCTGGGAAGGTTAGATAGAGAATTGTCTGGAGTCGCACGACCACCAGCCATCGACTGAATCCGTGACGGAATCCGGTGTTTTCGATTGGTCCGTGCGCATCGATGGCATTGAACCCCAGATTGGCCTCATTCTTCGTCAGCCAATATTCTCCTTGATATCTGGAATATCGGCGCCGTCCTTCACAACCTAAATGACCTGGTGAAAAAATCGATCTATTGATGGGAAACATCCCCATGCTTCCACTGTCTATCCATTACATCGGATCATATTCATGCTTTTCAGGCCCTCTCAGGCATCACTGGCGCAGCTTTGAGATAACCACGATTTCTACTACTTTAGTTAACCACAATGAACAAGAATACATACGACTAGCTAGAGTGCTTGTCTCCCTTTATCTGCCAATTTCTTTTCTCTCACTCTAGATCCCTTAGTCGCGCTCAAGGTCCTTTCTGGTGCCTTATTTTCTCGGGGATCTCCTGCCCAGTCACTGGCCATGAAAAGGGGCTTTTTTTCGACAGGAAAGCAGACGATCACTCCCTTTTGTGAACTAATTCGAGAAATGGAGCCGCTCATCATCATATTCTGACAGCGAAATAATCTAGGCTCTGTACGGAAAGGCGCTACGACCTTGTCCCCTCTTGTTGTTGTCTCCTGGTGCTTTTGGTGGGCCCCGCATTATATGTAGTTCCCCTCCATCAACAGCACATATGCACCGTAGCTGCTGATATCATCAACCACTCAGACTCTTTGACATATCAGGATCTAGTCTCCTTCAGGTGTGTTCAAATCTGGTCACCGCACGAGCCATATAATATATCAATCATGCCCGGACGGCTGGAAGGAAAGGTTGCCATTGTGACAGGCGCCGGATCAGGCTTTGGCTACGGCATCACAAAGAAGTTCGTCGAGGAAGGCGCCAATGTCATCATTGCAGAGCTATCGCAGCAAAGCGGAGAGAAAGCCGCAGCCGAGCTGAACAGCAAGTTCGTCCTCACCGATGTGACGAGGCGGGAGTCCTGGCAGGCATTGCTGCAAGCAACACTGGAAGCATACGGGAAACTCGACATTGTTGTCAATAATGCTGGTGCGACCTATAGCAATAAACCCACCGCTGAAGTCACCGATGCAGATTTTGACCTGTGCATGAATGTCAATATCAAATCGATCTATCTGTCCACGAGCGTCATAGTCCCGTACTTCCTTGAGAATAACCGGCCCGGGTCGTTTATCCAGATCTCGTCGACGGCTGCACTGCGTCCCCGCCCAGGCTTGACGTGGTATAATGCTTCAAAGGCAGCTGTTAGCAATGCGACCAAGACGATGGCCGTCGAGTATGGGCCCAAGCAGATTCGTTTTAATTGTGTCTGTCCTGTTGTTGGTAGTACAGGGATGTAAGTATAAAGCTGCGCACCGCTGATGTGAAGACTTGAAAATGACCCACCTTTGTAGGACACATTTATTCCTTGGTAAGCCAGATACAGAAGAGAACCGAGCGGCCTTTGTTTCAACTGTGCCGCTGGGTCGGCCCAGTACTTCTCGGGATGTTGCGAATACCTGTTGCTTTCTGGCGAGTGATGAGGCGGAGTTTATCACGGGAGTGAACTTGGAGGTAGGTATCTACCTCATTTATTTTAGATCAGCACTAACTAATGACGATTGGGATTCAGGTGGACGGTGGTCGTTGTGTTTAGTCTATATATGTGTACCATTCGAAAAATCATATAGCTGGTGATGAAACGCAATGTTTCTGCTCAGATTGCCTGGTCCTGGAGCCAGCGAGCATTGGAGCCCGTTCCGTGAGCAACGATAACGGATTCAATCAAATGCGCCGTAGTTCGTTGTTTCTACTAGTATTTTTCATTCCTCCCTTGGACAGGATTCATGGGCCGGAAGCCTTCAACTCACTTGCCCATTTTTGCGCTCATTCCTCTCAGAAGATAATGCCAGACAGCAATAGCTCGACTATCTCCGCAAGGATCATGTTTGAGATAAAAGAGAACACATTGGCTTGGTGGTCAAGGGGTCAACCTCAGCAGATCTCATCCAGGACATTGATGATGAGGGAGAGGAGAAAGTATAGTAGCATGGAGCAAGGGAAGTAGACCAGCCCTGGTATATAAATCACCAGACCATGGTGAACGATGTATTCCAGATAGAAGCTATGTTTCTTCACGGAAGTAGGCAACTATCCTTCATTCACTGCTCAGATTCTATTGTGGAATTGAAACAGCCATTCAGTTCGATGAATGGCCACATGTTGCTTTACCCCTTTGAACAGAGTATCTACATCTTGGTCAGCATTAGCAGGATGACATTAGGCCAAGGCTTTCTGAGAACAGTCAAACCCTCCATAAGCGATGGAATACATCATACAGCTCCCAAGAGCGAAGGAAGTTGGCGTCGGTTGGGTTTGATGCAGACTTGCAGATCCCCGCGGACGTGGCCGTAGCGATACCCGTGCGTGGAAAAGGACACTTCCACAATTTTCGGAATCAGCATTTCGCTCCGCACTACCTCTCTACGGAGCATTGTATTCTAGACCAACACAATCGCCTGGCAGGCAAAAGGGGCCTTGACTCATTTTTCAATGGCCTAAATTCTTAAAAAGATCCTCACGAAATTCTACAATATGTTCGACCTCCCAGACGCGAAACGGTACCGTGATCTCCAAATCCAGCTGTCCATGCTTTGACTAATTTTGAGCCTGCTCTACAGCGTTCGTCGCGATGAACTCCTCTCGCGAGATTCGACTTCACGATCACCCTCACCGCAGTCGGACTCGTCATTCCAAGACGCCCATCAACGTTTGGGCGAACTCCTCAACCTTGATGCATTGATAGCGCCTGCAGAGTCCACCGCTCCAGCAACCAAATCACAGGAAGACGGCCAGCAACAAGAAGATGAGGAGCAGGAATTCGAGTTCCGTTTATTTAGCGCCCCTGCTGCGCCGAAATCTGCAACTAAGGGCGAGAAGACAGCTGCAACGGAAGGCGGAGAGAAAGCAGTAAGCGGGGGTGCTCAAAAATTGAGAATTCGGTTACGCTCGCCGACGCCTGGGGCGGTTGATGGGGAGGGGCGATTTCTGAATCCCTTCCGAGGGTGGCAGTATTACTTTACGACGCCGGAGCTGCTTACTGGGTCTGGCGCGAAGCAGGATTCGGCTTCGACCATTAGGAAGAAGCAATTCGAGGAAGTTGCTGTGACCGGACAGCAGATGCTGGAGTGGTCGGAGGTGCCCTGGGTAAGTGTTGGGCTTTCTATCGACTCACTTGGGTTTGGTTTGATTCGCTAATTTGATGCTTCAATCAGCCCGGTTGCCATCTACCATGGCGGGTGACACATCTCAACCGGCAGCATACCAAGTTACCTCCTGTATCTGAAGATCCAACTGCAGTCGCAACTATCTACGTTACGAATCCTCCGACAAAAGTCCCCATGTCTCGAAAGAAGCCCGGCAAGAAACGACGTATCCAGTTGCGGAAGCGAATAAAGGCCGCAGAGGAGGCAAAGCACAATGAAGCCGAGAAGCGAAATCGCAAGAATCGGGAGAGAAAAATCAAACGGAGACAAAAAGCACGAGAATTGAAAGCTGCAGCTGCAGCTGCATCGGGACAAAAGCAAGATTCCGCCGAAGTGGAGACGAAAGATGCTTCTGATGTTAGCGATTGAACTACTGTCAACGGTTATGCCTGCAATTCACCCACTTGCGATGATCTACCACGACTACAATAGTAGGTGATACAGGTCATCAAGCGAGCTGCATTGCTCTAATTATCTGACCAGGCACAATATAAACAAAAGGAGGGGTATATTATGCAACGCAACCACGGCAACGACAATGGCAATCATGGGAGATCAGCTCAACAAAAGAAACATGGGGTATTATGAGGCGACTGGTCGCTACTGCGAAAACGCGAAAGTGCAGAGTAAAGATCGAATTAAGAGGGACTGTTTGGAGATTTCGTTCAGAAATGATATCTGGCGCAAAGCAAACGATTATTTGGCTTCCTCGGCTATTTTTGGTCAGCATAATCGACCTCGATGGTCTGAGATCCAATTACTCACTCTTGGGCGGCTCTGCGGTCTCAGCGGGCTTTTCAGCAGCCGGGGTTGGTGCAGCAGGGGCAGTTTCCGTCGGAGCAGCCGCGGGAGTAGTTGTCTCCGGAACAGCAGCGGGAGCAGCAGCAGCGGCTGTCGTGGGCTCCGGAGCAGGAGCCTCGGCCTTTATTTCTGGGGCTGGCGTCTCTGTCTTCGCTTCGAGAGCTGGAGTAGTGGAAGGCGGGGGCTGCGTCTCGGTGGGTTGTGTTGCCGCCCCTTCTGACTTATCTGCCACGGCTACTTGCTCTGCAAAGTATTAGTTCGTGAGACATTGGCCACTCACCGGGTGAAGCAACATATAGCGGAACAACGTACCAGGCTTAGGATCCGTAGCAGGAGCTGGCTCTGCTGGCTTGGTTTCCGTGGCAGGTACAGCGGCCGCAGCAGCAGCGCCGCCGGCGGCGGCGGTTGCTGGCTGTTCCGCAGGCTTGTCCGCAGTCGGGGCAGGCTCAGTTTGTTTATTCTGAGCCTTCTTCTTTCTGCGGGAGAAAATGGCTTTGAAGCCCTTCTTCAATTGCTGAAGAGCATCAGGAGCTGATCATCAGGTCAGACAGCAAGTTAGGAGAGAGCTAGCGGAGCTTCACATACGAACACCGGGCATCTTGGGAGCTGGTAGCTAGAGAAGAGAATGTAGCAAGAAGCGATTAGAGTAGCGAAAAATAAACCTTGCTGAAGACGATTTCGCGTGAAGATCTGAAACTCAGAGAGAGTAAAGGAAGTGATGAAATACCCAACAAACGAAGGCGAAAGGTTATTATGACTGTTTTGATGGCTTGTCCGCCACGTGATGGATGGGAGGTACGATCGTCCAGTCTCGTACTCCTTTTCGGTTTGTCCCTTGTCCACAGCTGGTTAGATCCTAACCGGCTGAATACTGTTTTCCTTTGATTGATGAAATGCTCCTTGGTCAAATTCCAAGCACAGCCACGCATATGGTCCTTTATGAAGAGCCAAGATCGGCCGGCTAATGCTAGATGTCTATTAGCCCGCGAAAGCTACTCAACTGTCCCGTCCAGGCGGTTCATTGATTGGTCTTGGAGCTACCAGCTCCAACAACGAAGTCCACTATGCCACTGCAGTACGGAGGAGATCGGCATGAGCTCTTGAATGTGGGGGGAAAAGGCAAGTCATCTACTCTGTATCTACAATTCAGTTGACGAGACAAAAGGGGAAATAAAGGCTACGGATAGTATCAATTTCTAAGTGATTGATGCACGCCCCCCGACTACGGAGTCAGAGTGAGAGCAACAGGCTAGCAGGTCGGATCGATTCACGTTCTCATTTGGAACTTAATTGCCCATCGACATCAGCATTTAACATGGTAGTCTTGAAGCTCGACATTGCTCGCCTAAGTTATATGTTCCAATGAAGAAAGCCCAAATGAAACTCCTGTGTTACACAAAGCATGCATCACTCAATTTCTCATACTCCGTACTCTGGAGCGCTTAACGAAACAATGAGCTTTCTTATTACATTGTCTCACATAGAGAGCGAGGAGGTTGCGTCAATCTGAAATGAAACACTAACAGGAACGCTGGGCAATCAGCAATCCTACAGCTACTACTGGGCGATTGTCCTGATTAAGCAGGGACAATATGACAGTTGCAATCTCCGGGAATTGAAAATGTCTGCTGTGTAAATTGAAGAAAGAGGGAGGAGGCAAAAAATTGCTCGCACTCGGACATTTTGAAAAACAGAAAACAAGAGCTAAAAAGAAATGCTCACAAGCGGATTTGAACCGCTGACCTCATGATTACTAGTCATGCGCTCTACCAACTGAGCTATGCGAGCTCTTGTCATTAATTTGTCCATATTTTTGCCCTCATGTACAAAGCTAAACTTACACCACGCGCGCTACATCTTCACCATGATGTCATCGATTGTGCCTTCTCCAACCCGATCCCGTCTACGGAGTATGTTCGGGGTCAACCTGGGATGGCTTTGAGCTTTTGATTTAGCTTTTCAACTCAATAGATGCTCTCGCTGGTGGGGCCTAGGGCCATTTCGAACCAAGGATCTCGTCATTGCTGGTGATGCGCTTTACCCTAAGCCATCTGCAATCACCTCTGTCTACGGACTATAAACCTTTATTAGCGAGAGTTCCTTTCTGCTTCCCCTTGCTATGTAGGGTAGTCTTGCTAGTCCGGAGAGAAGAATTAGGGGACACATGATAACTTACATAAAGCAAGCTTGACAAATATAGCTCGACCAATCAGCTCGCATAGCTCAGTTGGTAGAGCGCATGACTAGTAATCATGAGGTCAGCGGTTCAAATCCGCTTGTGAGCATTTCTTTTTAAGCTCCTGTTTTCTCGAGTGCCAGCAATTTTTAGCCTCATCTCTCTTTCTTCGATTTGCTTACATAAAGCAAGCTTGACAAATATAGCTCAACCAATTAGCTCGCATAGCTCAGTTGGTAGAGCGCATGACTAGTAATCATGAGGTCAGCGGTTCAAATCCGCTTGTGAGCATTTGTTTTGGTAGAAATTTTGGAAGAAGTTCCTTTTTTAGTCCCCCTTAACAAGGAGTGGGACTTAGAGTTTGGTGACATTACCTGAAGCCCCCGCCTTGCTTGGTCTTTAAGCACAAACTAAACAACATTATCAAAACATTAAATAGATTTCAGTTAAACATATTTTTTAACATCAATTTTCCTTTAGGTACGGTCCGCTTACATCGAAAAAAGGCCGATCAACTGAAGGATTCGGTCCAATGGCGGTTAGATGACTTGATTAAACGAAGGGGTACTCCACTAGCTTAGTAGAGGGGCGTCTGTATCTCCGTACCCATGCTGAGCTCATTGTTAAGGAAGGCTGTTACTGTTACCGGCTCAAGCGCTCAGATCCAGAGCAAAGACATCATCAGCCTTGGGCTCAAACTTCAGGCAAAGAAATGCGCTCCGACCACTCTACAGTCTCAGAGCAGACACCACTCCTGAGCGAACAGACTCAACACCCAGGCGTTAACACCCATGAACATGATGACACCGCAGTTGACCCAGGGCAGGAGCCCAGCTCCAAGGAACTAATTCTAACTCTTGGATGTATATGGTTAGGTGTCTTCCTGGCTGCATTAGGTACTGGCTCTCGCGACTGGCTCGGTGGCCAGGCATCGTTCTGAGTCCATAACTAACCGCGCCAGATACGACGATCGTTGCAACTCTCACTGCGCCCATTTCGTCGTCGTTCAATTCCTTCTCTCTACTTTCTTGGCTAGCTACCTCGTACCTGATCTCCAATGCTGCCTTTCAACCGCTGAGCGGCCGATTGACCGACATCTACTCGCGACGCGCTGGTCTAATTCTTTCGAACGTGTTCTTCGCTGCCGGGAACTTGATATGTGGATTGGCCAAGAGCCAAGGTGCCATTGTACTAGGTCGTGTTGTGGCAGGAATCGGAGGCGGTGGTTTGACGGCTATTTCGACTTTTGTCACATCGGATCTGGTTCCTCTTCGCAAACGAGGTGTGTGGCAAGGCATTGGTAACATCTGTTATGGAGCGGGAAGTGGACTCGGCGGTGTTTTCGGAGGATGGGTCAACGACACTCTGGGATGGAGATGGGCTTTCTTAATCCAGGTACCCTTCGTTGTCGTGTCAGGCATCCTTGTTGCCGTGACGGTGAAGATACCCGTCAAGGAAACCGACACGGCCAAGTTAAAGCGGGTGGACTTCCTGGGAGCTATCACGCTGGTCATTACACTTGTCTTATTGCTACTCGGACTCAATACTGGCGGTAATCAGGTGCCATGGACTCATCCCTTGATTCTCACGACATTGCCGCTTTCTGCCGTGTTCCTCTGCATCTTCATTCATATAGAGGCAAACATTGCGTCTGAACCAGTCATCCCTGTGCGTCTGCTCCTCGACCGGACCGTATCCTCGGCCTGTCTTACCAACTGGTTCAGTACGATGGCGGTCTTCGGACTCCTCTTCTACCTTCCTTTATACTTTCAGGTTGAGGGCCTGTCGGCCACTGCCGCAGGCGTCAGGCTGATACCCCAGGCGCTTGGGACATCCCTCGGCTCTCTTGCTTCGGGGATTCTCATGCGTGCTACCGGACGGTACAAGATATTCAGCAACATCTCCATGATTCTTTTCGTCGCTGCAGGTGCCCTAATCTGCACTCTGAACCTGGCAACACCTGCTTGGGTCCCTTTCGTCTACTTCTTCTGCCTAGGCACGGCCTACGGCAGCATGCTCACTATTACCCTCGTGGCTCTTATTTCTGCAGTAGACCACGAACACCATGCTGTCATCACGTCCGCATCCTATGCATTCCGCAGCACAGGCAGTACGATCGGTATCACCATTGCCTCTGCAGTTTTCCAAAATATCTTGAAGTCAGGGCTGTGGTCGCGCTTCGGTGATCGCGAGCATGCCCGAGAGATTATCTCACGCATCAGGGACAGTCTGGACGCGATCCGTAAGCTTCCTGAGGACTGGAAGGCAGGAGTTCTAAACGCATTTATGGATTCTCTACGGGCGGTTTTCCTGACATTACTCGGACTCAGCGTCTTGGGGGCCTTGGTCAGCATGGCCATGCGGGAGCACAAGTTGCACAACAACCTGGCCCGAAGGGATCGTGAATAGTTATGCTATCCACATCGTAAATCGACAGGTATATACATATGATGTAGGTAGGCGCTAGACTAAGCTGTTTATTGTCTTTTAATGCAGTTGTTCTGCTCCTTGCACACCGTAATTATGGTGGACGTAAGAAGTACCTCAGGCTGATTTATATCAACCAATCAGAGATCGGAGATTCCACATGATCTCCCTCTCCCCGCCGATAGCCGTAGAAACAACGGGATCCATGAGCCCGCGAGGGTCTTACGATTGATTTGCCTTTGATCATCCCAAGCCGAGTAGTATTCCTGTCCCAAAATTCCGTGTTGTGTGACTGTGTCAGTATCTTTCCTTAGCCCACTGTGCTCCAGGTATTTCGAGTGTCTCAGCAACACCCTTGACACGTCGACCAACTTTCGACCGGTTTCGGTAGATAGGTGGCGTCACAGACAGAGCATCACTGAAGAAGACGTGGCGACTAACAAGTTTCAACGCCGAATTGGCCTGGAACCGAGAGCTCTATCCTGGGAACCGCCGAGTCAACATTCGTTCCACTTTCTTGCGTTGTTCTTGACCGCTTTCCTGGTCAACCCGCTCATACAACAACTTAGTCGATTAGCTCACCTCTGACACGCTCGACCCGTTGTTGTCAAGCTGCATTAAAGAGAAGCCATTGGGCGTTGCCACCATTCTTTTACATGGATTCCATATCGTTGCTTGTTGAAGGAGAGCGATTTGGGCTGCAATTGAAGTAACCCAATTCCATTGGGCTCTGGTGTCGACACTTCCTCGTTACCTTTTGGCTTCCTTGTCGCTTTCAGCACTTCTCCGCTCAGGCGTCTTCGTGTCATAAGGTGTACAGAGAAAGCTCGGCTCGTTGAAGTCCTCCTTTTGACCCTTGCCTGCCGTTCGGATAGCCTCTTGGACTTTTCGATTTGCTCCACGGACCACAAAACTCTGCTCCGTATCGATTATCATCGCCACAACCTTTCTCGTGGCTGATTTCAACGGTTGTTGGCCATATTCCTGACATGGCAGTGAGATTACGGCCGGATAGTTCTACAAAATCTGGTGCTTTGGCAGGTTTTGCCTCAAAAAGCCTTCTGCCGACTGAGATGGAGATTGATGGGGAGACTGAGGAGAAATCAATTCGTCCTTCTGCATTTACCAACATCGGTTCGAACGATGTCGCGGGAGATGTCGCCATTTCATCGAAACGCCGCAGAAGGCGTATATTACTGTCGACGGAAAGCGCCTTCGTCGACAACATACTACCCTCTCTCGTTCAGAATCCCGACATCGAACTACGGCTGATCACGGACGAGCCTTCGGCCCTCTTAGCAGGCGCAAACAAGATACCTCATTACATGGATACTGTGGATAGCCAAACATTTGAGAAGAAGACCGGTGCTCGAAGGTGGCTTAAAGCCAAGGCAGCAGAGCTCAGTGAGTGGGCTGATATGCTCCTCGTTGCCCCCATCGATGCTGGAGCGCTGGGGTCGATGCTATTTGGCCTCACCAACACGTTGACGCTGGCGCTTCTTCGTGGCTGGATTTCAACAAAACCTGTCATCCTTATACCGGGAATGACAGTTTCGGAGTGGGAGCATCCTCTTAGCACCAGACAGCTGGCAGAAGTCGACCGATATTGGCCCTGGATCAACATCGTCAAGCCAGCCCTGTCGCGATCGAATGGTCCCGAGGAACTTGTTCAATTACATTGGGATGGTCTAAAAGAGCTACATGATACTATGGAGCGTTCCCTAGGGCTATCTTTCGCCGTGTCCTCGACAATTTCTGGACAGGCTCTCGATAGCATACAACAAGTAGTCCCATCAGCGACCAAACAGTCCGCGAGCGCAATCTCAGCGGCACAGCATCTTCGGAAGGGCGCGCGATCACTACCCCTCGAGTTATGGCTAAACATATTCGAAGAACAGCTGCAAGATTGGGAAATCGCCAAAGCAGTTGGCATTCCTACAAACCTTCCTGTACCTAAGGAATGGCAATCTCACCTACTCAAGATGTCTACTCCGGCATCTCTGGAATACACGATCCTAAGAGGGTCCTTTGCTGCTATCAAAAAGCGCATAGACAGCCTACCTCGTTGGAAACCGCTATCAGACCTAGCCTGCCACCTCATCTTCAAGTTCTCGCGAACAGACATACTGTCATACCTGACAGAGAATCATCTTGATCTGCTATGGACTACATCTCGCCTAACAAAACTGCCATACCGTGCATCGGCAATATACGGGAACCCCAAGATCTTGACATGGTGGCAAGAGGCACCTGCGCTGCCGAATAAGGATTACAGTGCCGATGCGATGGATGGAGCCTCTCGCGCCGGCTTCGTGGAGGTGCTCGAATGGTGGCGAACATCGGGACTCGAATTACGGTATACGGAGAGAGCACTCGAGTCAGCCAGTGCCGAGGGTCGGGTAGCGGTGCTTGAATGGTGGAAGAATGCCTCTGCAAATGCTCCTGCATCGAATCCTATCCCGCTTAAAGTAGGGAAATCTGTTTTACTCGCTGCACAGTCCGGTCGAGTGGCGTCGCTAGCTTGGTGGGATGCTTCAGGCATTCCGTATAGTCATGCAGAATCCGTTGCCCGCATTGCCAGCACTCATGGCCATGTCCATGTTCTCGACTTCTGGTACCGGCTGAAGGGACCCAAGATGATCTTCGACAGTCAGCTGTTGGTTGGACCGACCAAGAATGGACATGATAACGTTCTGGAATGGTGGCGCCGCAGTGGTCTGCGAGTGGAGTTTAAAACATGCGACATCGAAGAAGCTCTCGAGGATGCGGACCCAGTTTCTGGAGCGGAGGGACGCGTCCGCCGGTGGTGGGCTCGCAACGGGCTCAACCTGGGCGTTGGAACAAGCGAGTGGATGAAAACAAAAGTGCTGTGAATTCTCTCCATAAGTTCATTGTCTGTCTGATTCTGCTGCTTCGTATATTCATGCCCCGATCATTCGAGAAATATACCCAATTGGTTTTGCTTTAGATAAGGGCGTTTTGCATACACGCATACATACATAGCCTCATGAAGAATGAACTAATGATGTCAATGAATCTTTCCATATCCACACAACGCACTCACTCATCCTCCCATCGAACAATATGCTTGATCTCCGCCGAGTCCACATACTCGTTGATCTTCGAAAACTCCTGGAATCCCTCGGACCGGGCAAAGTCGAAATGCTGCTGCACCTCCGTCCACCCACTAAACAGCACAAACTCCTCCTTCCCTTCTTCCTTCTCAATCCTCCACCCCTTGAATACAGGTAACGGCTTCGTAAACCCCTCTAGATGATGCTGCGTCTCCTCAAACACCCGTTTAAACCCCTCTTTCTCCTCAGCGGTCATGAAATACCGCCCCACAGCAACAACAGATGCTTCGGTCAGTAACTCCCCCTGCCGCGCCGCATCACCATCCACATGGAACATCCACACCACCTCCATCTCCTTCGAGAGCCGTTCCATGATCCCTTGATTCGTAGCCGAGGGAATCCAATCGTAATGCTGCTGGGCCGAGTCCCATCCGCCGACGAGGTAGATGAGCGAGGGATCCTCGACTTGGGAGAAGAGGCGGACCGGGTAAGAGGAGAATTTGGCTTGCGCTTCGATGCCTTCGAGGAGGAGCGTTTTGAATGATGCGGAGGGAGGCTCGCATTTCAGACGCAGGAGCGCGATTTTGGTGACTGGGGGTGTCATTTATGCTTCTCTTCGGGTGGTTACCGGGTACGCTGTGGTAGTTATTACTGCGCAGAGTCAAATGTTGGCTGTTTCGGTGTTGGGATGCGCTGTGCCTTTTTTATATCTAATTGAATTGAGTCATGGCAGAGCTAGTTACTCAGATTTTGGAAACGGTGTTAGGGTGCGCGCATATCTTTCGGCTGATTGTTCATGTTGATATAATTTACTGCTTACCCGTTTGGGGTGATTCCTTCGGACCTTCCTATTATCATTAGAGATATAATTTACTGGTGATTACCAAACTTTTGATGGTATTATGGTGTCCAGCAGTTCACCAGCAACTATTTTCCTGATTGGGAGATGCTAACATCGAAATGGTGCCTAAATAGATAGGGTGGAGGTGTTCGGCATTTCGCGTAAAGTAAGATGCGGAGACTGAACGAACTACATGAGCTTTGATTTGATTTTAGTTTTGGGCAAATGGGATATCATTCTTGCGACTGCATCCCCTGGTTCAAATGCGATACTGAGAATCGACGATAGAAGGAAAATTTCCTTTGCGCTTTGCCAACGCCCTGAGAAAACGACTCCGATGTTATACATAAGAGCAGACTGGCAAAGACCGCCTCCATTTCGAGAAATTCAATCCTGTTGAGCGACCCATACAATAGTAAAGAGCGTGCTGCTGACTGTAACGTAACTCGGGTATAATCTGGCTGAGCGATTTTCTAAGCTGTGGATCCTAATTGTCCTCCCCTTGATTTCCCCCCACCTAATAAACGTTGAAACAGTAAACATGGAGAATCATCAGAGGCATAAAAAGTATAGCGGCGACATGGCGTTACGAGTGAAATAGAGAAAAATACATGTTGACGGGTTCAAACTTCTCTCCTATACAGGAGTTAGCAGGAACTATGCGTACCAGGAAGACTATGAAAGATACATACCATGTAGGCTCAGTCCTCTCAAGGCCAGGTGTGCGGATAGCGTTTCTGTCGCCAAATGGGTTGTTCTCGTCGTCGTCATCCTCATCCGTCTCAGACTCACTGGCACTGATGTACCTTTGCTGGGAGGATGATGGTACGGATATGCTTAAAGGTCGAGGAGGCCGAGGCGGTTTGGGAGGGTTGACGACCAGTCCGGCAAAAGATTCGTCGAGATCGTCTCGGTCAGGAGTCCAGCCACTTTCAAGCACATCCTGGTCACTGTCGCTGTCATAATCTATACTCTTATCCAGGACTTCGAAGGCCATAAGAGCAGTAACCAGCTCCTCATTGGCGTGGATAAGACTTCCCAGATATTCTTCACTCTCGACATGTTGAATGTACCGGAGAATCTGCCGTCTGAGGAGCTTGCAGGTCTCAAACCGGTTGAGACATTCGGTATCTTCGCTCACCCGCTGCGTTTCTCGATTCACCCGCTTCAGAGCGTTCAGAAGGTTGGTACTGGCGACCGAGGAGGAGGCGAGAGTCTGTAGCATCTCCGGCTTCTCTCTATCCAAGCTGAACGACCTATTGTGTGTTTTCTTCTCTTTTTCTTTCTTGTCTCTCTTGAAAGAAGATTTGCTCGATGAATGTTTGTGCTTGGGACTGCTCAAGATAGTGCTTGGGCCGTTTCCTACGGAAATAGAGACTGTATGGCCCAGTTGTGGCTCATTATTAGTCGAATTACCAGTATCCCGGAGAACTTTCGCCTTGGCCTGAGTGGCGGGCTGTTTGCGCTTTGGAAGCTGCCGGTAAAGCGCTGTCACCCCTGCCATCCCCGGTGTGTC
This sequence comes from Aspergillus thermomutatus, assembly GCF_002237265.1. Lineage (NCBI taxonomy): Eukaryota > Fungi > Ascomycota > Eurotiomycetes > Eurotiales > Aspergillaceae > Aspergillus > Aspergillus thermomutatus. The sequence continues at coordinate 52,545 of NW_020798159.1, read as the reverse complement.
CTTGTAGGATACTGCCCATTGCCCGAAAAGTTGCTTGCATTTCTGTTTGACCAAGGGATCGGATACTGGATCGGTGGCTGCGATTCGTAGACGCTCCAAGAGTGGTTCATCTGCGAACTCTCGCAGGAATCGATCTCCAGCATTCTGTATCAAAAAGTCAAGAATTGTAAGAGCTCTGAGTTGGCGATGCAGGTTGCCATATTTCCTGGAGAAACATTAGATAAGTATGACTGAGATAGAAGGGATAGATAACCGAACTGACAGTTTCTTACGCAACGCACGACTTGCTTCAGTCGGACCGCTGCTCTGGATGCGAATCGCTTCGATGAGATCGACAATTCCACTTGAATCTTCAATCTCGTACTGCTCACTGGTGAGCACTTCAATTTGAACGGTCACAGCCGAGTATGGTTTCTGCGCAAAGTAACCGTCAGTTCTGCGCGACTTTTCATATGATCAACCACGAGGAACTTGATATGGATTCTGATGATTTGAGTACAAAGAATCAAGCATGCTCTGCGACTGCTCTTATCAATGATCAATGCTCACTTACTGATGAATGGAACATGACGTTGTCATTAAGAGGTCTTATTGGGTAAATAAGTATCAAAGCTGTCAAAGCGCAATGATTTCCCAAGGCGAACTCAGTGATGACTCCTCTCTTGGTGAAGCTCAGCCCCCGTGAGACCTAGAGATCAGTATTCAAGTAATTAGAGCTGGTTTCCTGCAACGCCGCGTATAGTCCCTAAATCCAGGGTCTCGGCAACAGATATATGAAGTTAGGCACAGCAATAGCCAGACGGTGACGTGTTAGAGCCTGTTAGTCCGACCGAGGCCGTCGTGTGCCCTGGCGGCAGTGCTAAAAGCCCAACACACGAACACGCTTGACTTTTAATGAAAAAGAGGCTGGTTCGCGCAACTCCCGCTATCCAAGCCCTTTCGCGCCACCGATGAACGATGCGGCAGAGATTTTGGAAGGTGGCGTATATGACTATCTACAATTAGATAGACATCGCTGTCGTCCAACTGTGTTGATGGCGATATCCCCTACTCCGTACTCCGTACTCCTCCCTAATAATGGGCCAATGCCAATCTCGTGATTGCCCCTCTCCCGCACCCCCAAAGGAGTTTAGGGCGGGGAAAGAGGTGGGATACCTGGATGCCTGGATGCCTGGGGTGTTGAATGGATGGAGTCCGGTTACGCTGATGAAACAGTCAGGAGTAAATAATTCAACGAATGATGACTACCACTGCAGGGAAACGATGACTGAGGGCGATATGAACTAGGGAATCAACACATATTACTATCAATTGCTGCTGAGCAGCATCTTACGTACACCTTCTTCGCTTCCCAATGGGTCCTCGGTCTATAAATCCGGCTGATCGCTCCTCAATTCGCCAGTCGTCCTTCTCAATCTTCTCCCGTCTTATCCTCTGCTCCACTCTTCTGCTTGGAGTCAGTATCATCTTTAAAACCCGCCCGCGCATATTTACCTTCCTCCCCCACTTGTCTTCTTCCTCACCTCCTTATACCCGAATTGCCAACATGACCTACCAACAAGAGCGCTACATTGCCGAACTCGCTGTTCAGCGAGCAACACTTCTGACACAGAAAGTTTTCCACGAGAAGGCCAAGGGCACGGTTTCGAAAGACGACAAATCGCCCGTCACCATTGGCGACTTCGGCGCTCAAGCTCTAATCATCCAAGCTATCCGCAAGAACTTCCCCAACGATGAGATCGTCGCCGAAGAGGAGGCTAGCTCCCTTCGGGAGGATAAGGCGTTGAGCGCAGAGATCTGGAGACTGGTCAAGGACATCAGACTGGAAGATAATGAGAGTAATGAGCTCCTGGGTGGTCCCTTGCCAAGCGAAGATGAGATGCTGGACATCATCGACCAAGGCAAGAGCGCAGGCGGTCCCAAGGGTCGAATCTGGGCTCTGGATCCTATCGATGGCACAAAGGGATTCCTCCGGGGCGGTCAGTATGCTGTCTGTCTTGGCTTGATGGAGGACGGAGATGTGAAGGTCGGTGCTATTGGTTGCCCCAACTTGCCCGTGGAAGACTCGGTTGCCATGACCGCCAGTATCGGCGTTGACCAGACCGATGGCGCCGGAAAGGGAGTACTTTTCTCGGCCATCAAGGGCGAGGGAGCCATTAGCCGACCCCTCTCAAATGGTGCTCTTGCCGAGAGCAAGCCAATCTCGATGCGTCCCGTTCCCGATATCAAACAAGCCGTTTTCTGTGAAGGAGTGGAGGCTGCCCACTCCGCTCAAGGCGACAACGCTGCCGTCGCTCAGCTCCTCGGTATCACCTCCCCCAGCGTGCGACTCGATTCGCAGGCCAAGTACTGCTCAATTGCTAGAGGTGCAGGTGATATCTACCTCCGGCTACCTGTCAAAAAGGACTACCAAGAGAAGATCTGGGATCATGCAGCTGGTGATCTCATTGTCCGCGAGGCTGGTGGACAAGTGACCGATATCTATGGTCAGCGGTTGGATTTCAGCAAGGGCCGGACTTTGGCTGTCAACAAGGGAGTCGTCGCCGCTCCCAAGGCCATCCAGGACCAGGTCATTAGTGCTGTCAAGACGGTCCTGAAGCTATAAAAATGGAAGCGAACGCTAACAACAATTGAATCGGATCACTAAACCTGTTCTAAATCTTTGTTAGACCCTGCACGCTAGATGCGCCTAAAAGTACATAGGATAGATACCAATTGGAAAAGCAGGAGAGACTCTGCTTGAATATACATGTACAGAAACAGCCCAGACCATGTTCCAAGAAATGCCAAAGTAAAATACAAACCACCCCAGTTCACCGAATCTTCTTGGCCTTCAGTCTGATTGTTTCTCCATTCACAAAAATACCCTTGCCCTTGTAAGGCTCCGGCTTCCGCCATTCTCTGATCTCCGCCGCGAATTGTGTCACAACATTCTTGTCGACTCCCTCAAGCAGAATACGAGTAGGCTGCGGTGTGCTGGCCTTGACTCCCTTCGGAACACCAAGCTCAATCGGGTGAGAATATCCAACCTTGAGAGAGACGAACTGTTGGCCGGGGTATTCGGGTTCCACTGTAGTCGCTGTGGACTCGACGCTCGCTCTGTAACCGACACCGACCAGACTCAAAATGCAAATATGCCCTTCTGATACTCCAAGTACGTAGTTCTGCAGATGGGCCCGAATAGTTCCTAGAAGCCGCAAAAGTCAGACGTGGTCCGTCGCATGGACACTCAAGAGTCATCCACATACCCCACATGGCACGTTGATGGGCTTCCGAGGGGTCTTGAACAGCCAAACTGGCCTTCCGGAGTGCTTCATCGTGTGCGACCTCAACAAACGGGGGGATGTTCAAGGTCAATTCACCTATGACCAAACCGTATATTAGATTCCGCTTCCGAGACACTCAAGGATGAAACACCGTCGCTTACCCAGAGGACCCTTGACCTCAATGGCAGTCTTAGGAATCTCCTTCGACCGGCCTCGTACCTGAGTCTGAGGCAGGTCGACAAACTTCAACGAAACCTCTGGCGGTATCGAGATGGGAGCGCCGCCTACTCGCGATTGTGTCGGGGAACTGGTTGAAAAACATTGTGTCCGCAGCGGATGGGAGTATGCAGATGCCAGGAAGACAGGTAGTGGGGTCTGCCGGAGAGGGGTTCGTGTAAGCTGCCTGAAGCAGCTCTGAGGTAGAAGATTCGACATGGCGACGATAATTGTGTTTGACTGTTCGAGATAGCGGTTAAATCTCCGGATCTCAACTAATTTTGTCCAAAGGCATACGCTCCAAATTGGGTTAGTCTCTCTTCACGTGACTCTATCACCGTCCTCATAGATCGGGATGAAAACATCCCCAGGTGTCTGTATGCTGTGTATGATTGATTTTCTGCATATTGTCAGAGCTTGCTGGTGACATGGCTTGTCCGCTTCTTGTAAGGTATCTTTTTGTTTTGCGCTTGATAGTGTAATGTCTGTCTCTTTCGCTCTGCTCCTTTCGCTGTCGTTTCCTTCAGCTTCATCTCAGACTACTTCATTCTAGCTTCAGTCTTACGGGAGACTTAACCTTTTCATCTTTGTACTCTGCTGGCTGTTCTTGACCATCGGTTACAGCATTCCCTATCGCTATTGTTCCTTCTAATTGCCTAATATCAGTATCATTGCCATCGAGGCAAGGCTGTGCCTCGTCTCCATCGACTCTCTTCTACTCACGGCTCTGTTCTGCGGTAAAGACACTCTCTATTCTCAACCAAGATGTCAAGGACTCACCTGGCTACGTTCTTGCTTGCCAAAATGCTGCTCTTTCTCCTGCTTATATCAAGTCCTGCCCTCGCTGGGAAGCTGGTGACTGGTACGTTTTTGGCCAATGAACTATCAATTCATCATTAATAAAGAAGTTAGGGATGTCAGTACCTGGCCATAACGCATCTGCAGATATTGATCTGGTCTCCTTCCTACAGTCGAAGACGCAGCAGCATGATGCTATCTTTACCGAAGCGGTACAGCTACTTGAATCCATGAAGTCGTCACCTTCCTGCAACCGGATTGCAGCTTCAAGGCTGGTCGCATCTTGTCAATCCATAGGGGGAACGGCGGATCATACAGAAGCAAGTACATATCTTGCATTGGAGCATGTTCGCTCTCTGTATGCGGCACGACTGGCAGTATGTGAACTGAATGGAGCGGGAGCATCAATTCCTCCTCCATGTCTTCCAGTGACTCTTGAGGCTCCCCGGAAGAAAGGATTCTTTGGGTTTTCTTCCAATCATAAATCCACGACCACCACTGCAGACTCTATGCCACCTGAGATTTTAGAATCGTGTTTAAGGTCACTGGAATCTCGACCACAGTGGTGGACATCGTATAGTAATAGTAGACAGAATGCCATGGTAATATGTCAAGCAACGCGGCTTGAGACCGAGAAGGAGGAGCTTCTCGAGCTTCATCGTTCAATAGTCGAAAGCTCCATCAAGCTCAGCCATGGGCTCAAAGAGGCGCTTCAGATGGCCTCTGCAGAAACTTCCCAGCGTCAAGCCTTCATGCAGACGACCGCAGCTTTGCAGGTGAAGCTGACACAAGACCTGGAAGCAACCGAGACTGGCTTCAGAGCTCTGCTGGGCAACTTTAAGGAAGGTATTGAGTCTGCCATCAATTCGATAGTTACAACTGCGACTTCAGCCCTTGCAAGGGTACATATCGATGCAACAAACCTCGACAAGGTACGCGTCTAGCAATCTTATACCAATACGACTGACATTGTCTAGGACATTCGAAACGCTACTAATGACGTCAACTACCTGCGACAAATGCTGCAAGCTGTTTATGACGAAGCTCTAACCAGAGAAGCACAAAGGGTGCATGCTCATGAGCAGAATGTCGTGAAACAGAGTGAACTTGCGCTCTCACTTCAGTCCAGGCTCGAGTCCCTTGTGCAGGGTGATGTGGCCAGGCTCTTTCAGAATGTCGAAACTTTTGACGCTTCGCTAGTAAGTGAACCTTCGCCGAATGTGACGATCTGACAAGGCTTACAACACCAGTCATGGCTCTCAGAGAGGCTAGGACTCATTCTACAACAAGAGCTGAGCTTGTCCGAGGTTTGTGGCTTGTCCTTCAATGGGTTCCTTGACTGAGCTAAATCCTGAAGCGACTGCGAAATTTCGAGACTTCTCTTGGGAATTCGCAATCGAAAGCTGAAGCTTTGCACACAGCTCAGCTGCAGCAATTCGATGCGCTTGAAGCGCAATATAGATTACAGCAACATATGGAAGCCAACTTCCAAATTTCACAGGCGCTTCTTGACAAGGCAACTGCGACTGCTGCCAACTTGCAAGCGATGATTGACGAGACGACGGCCAGATATCGAGATTCCCCAATCTTAGGCAATGTTATTGGACCATACTCTGCATGGACAGTGTGTGGTCTTCTTCTCAGTTTTATAGGCGCGCACAGTCCAAGATTGGCTCTGGCAGCTCTATTGATCGGTGCCGGTAAGTATACCCCATAGACTTGCGTCTGATCATGCCCTGACTGATTCATTTCCAGTTCACCTTACGATGACCAGATTCTACCACGGTGTTCTCTTTTAGCTTTCGTTCTCAACAATCTTCTCGTATTCTTCGCTATTTGCATTATTTAGTCCATATACTTATGTGATCGTTTCAATTATCTTACTGGGAAACGGACTTGAGCATATGAAACTGGGAGTTCCATGGGTTTATTATTTCTGTTATTATACCAAAGCACTCTATGGCTGGAGGGAATGGGAGCTGATAATCAAGTGAACAAAGCATGAAAATTGACGAAATTCCATTAGAAGTCACACTGAATCCTCGAGTATCATCGAATTGCTATAGGTCTGAATGCTGGACATACTGGCTATCCTGATTTTGTCAAATTCGTGAATTTCATCCGTCGCCTTGAAGCTGCTACTTGCGAAGCAGAAACCTCAAAGTCAGACCACTCGACGATTTTCACATTCAAATAGTGGACGAAGGTCACATGCGCGACAAGTCTGCCCCTTTCTGAGTCCAGACACGAGGACTGAGAAGAGTCAACGCTCCACTTCCTATTCCAGAGATAAAACGATGAGACCTGGAAGAATACCGCGGCAATCTGTCCCGTAACCCTAGCCTGGTAACGATAAAAAATAGCGCGTATCTGTACTGTATTTCCTCACCCATGACATGAATTGAGGACACTCGAGATTCCTGGACGACTCACACTGAACGACAATTTCATAGACTGCTGAAGGATAATGCCACTTCCAGTGTGAGGGTCATCAGCTGAGGAAAATTCGGGAATTCCATGACTGCTCTCAACAGCCCCAAACTGGATGTCTAGCAAGTATCATGTATCTACAATCAGTACCAAGCTTCGACAGCCCTAACAACATCAATGGGCCTAGGTATGTCTTTGCCTGTAATTATCGGCATCGGCACTTGCCGAGCAACGTGTTGACCTGAAGACCTTCAGGCTTCAGCTTCAGCAATTTCTCCGCATGTATGGGGAAAGAGATTCGGAGATCCCCAGACTTGGCGCGTCAGGATCCATCTCGGCCTCCGGGCCTAATATCTGCAGATCCACAGCTGATCAAAGACACCACTCGAGGAGACTGGATTTTCCGTCTTTATGTCGGAGAATCCCACTTGCTGCTGGATTTCCGCATACACCGACGTCAGATCCCTGCTTTGATCTTTCTGCCTGCTTCTTAACGGCATTGACGATCGGGAAATACTCGTTGTCTAGTCCCTCTTTCATCGGCACAACTTCGGGGGTTGCACAAGGGTTGGCCGTGCAACTTTGACCAAGATGCTCCTTTCAATGACTTTACCCCACGGGGTTACTATTATGATAAACGGGCAGATTCCTGGGGTAGTGTAGTATAAAGAGGGGCTGTTTTCCAGCGGAACCCAAAGCAACCCGGGGATTTTTTACTGAGAGCAATCTCATAGAACCAGACCTCTGGTGAGCCGACTCAGTCAACATGACCAAGCTCTCTCTACTGCCCCTTCTCACATTGGGCTCTGCAGTTCTGGCAAAGCAGGATGCTTTCCAGGCCAAATGTGCTAGTTTTGAACACAGGATCAAGCTCCCCAATGTCCACGTGAACTTCGTTGAATATGTCCCTGGGGGGACAAACCTCACCCTGCCTGACAACCCGGTCAGCTGCGGTGCATCCTCTCAGGCTGTGTCAGCGGATATGTGCCGGGTTGCTATGGCTGTTGATACATCGAACAGCAGCCAGATCACCCTGGAAGCATGGTTCCCGCGGAATTACACTGGTCGCTTTCTGAGCACTGGCAATGGAGGTCTTTCTGGCTGTATGGCTTCCTCTAAATCTTTTGTGGAGATAGAGCGCCGTTGTGGCTGATATTACCATAGGCATCCAGTACTACGATCTTGCCTATACTGCCGGATTAGGCTTCGCAACCGTCGGCGCCAACAATGGCCACAACGGAACATCTGGCAAGCCATTCTACCAGCATCCTGAAGTCATCGAAGACTTCGCGTATCGGTCAATTCACACCGGTGTTGTGGTTGGTAAACAGCTCACCAAGATGTTTTATCACGAAGGCTTTGACAAGTCCTACTACCTGGGATGCTCGACCGGTGGTAGACAAGGCTTCAAGTCGATCCAGAAGTACCCCAATGACTTCGACGGTGTTGTGGCCGGTGCTCCAGCCTTCAACTTCGTCAATTTGATCTCGTGGAGTATCCACTTCTACTCGATCACCGGATCGAATACATCAGACACATACCTCTCGCCTGCTTCGTGGAACGTCGTTCATGATGAGATCGTGCGGCAGTGCGATGGAATCGACGGGGCAAAGGATGGCATCATTGAAGATACCGATCTCTGCCATCCAATTCTCGAGACAATCATCTGCAAGCCAGGTGCCTCTAGCACGACCAATTGTATCACAGGCGCTCAGGCGAACACTGTCCGCAACGTTCTCTCCCCATTCTATGGCGTGAACGGAACCCTGCTCTACCCTCGCATGCAACCCGGCTCCGAAGTGTTCGCTTCGTCGATCATGTACAACGGTCAACCCTTCAGCTACAGCACCGACTGGTACCGCTATGTTGTCTACAACAACCCCAATTGGGACGCCACCAAGTGGACGGTTCAGGATGCCGCGGCTGCTCTGGCGCAGAACCCCTACAACATCCAGACCTGGGACGCGGATATCTCCTCCTTCCAAAAGGCGGGTGGAAAGGTCCTGACCTACCATGGTATGCAGGACCAGCTGATCAGCTCGGATAACTCGAAGCTGTACTATGCGCGCGTGGCAGAGACAATGGGCCTGGCCCCCGAAGAACTGGACGACTTCTACCGCTTCTTCCCTGTTAGTGGAATGGCACACTGCAGTGGAGGAGACGGTGCCTATGGCATTGGCAACGGGCTGAAGACATACAACGGTGCTGAGCCAGAGAACAACGTCCTTATGGCAATGGTTCAGTGGGTGGAGAAGGGGATTGCTCCGGAGTTCATCCGTGGTGCCAAGTTCTCGAACGGGGTTGGTTCGTCTGTCGAATATACCCGCAAGCACTGCAGATATCCTCGCAGAAATGTGTACAAGGGACCAGGAAACTATTCCGACGAGAACGCATGGGAATGTGTTTAGTTGGCGGTGATGAATTTGAGATATACATTGAGCGTAGATATTTAAGCTCGGCAGCAGAGCAGACAATAAGACCTTATACCATAATAAAAGTCTCGGACTGAGGGAGTTCTTTTATCATAACCCATTTCCAGATTGCAATGTAGATTGTTTCAGAGCACAGGGCACAATCCATAATGTCATTGAAGGGGCAGAAGGAGGCGGTAGTGGGGGGCAGAAATGCATCCACATCTTAGGACTCGATCGACAGATGGAGCAATGCCATTTTCACTTACATACGTCCTCCATCGTGCACTCTGCGATAATCTGTGCGTCTGGCCCAAAAATAGGAATAGGCATACAAACTAGAATATAGTAGGTGATACTCTTTCTCCTGAACATGTGAACCACACAATTGGAAACAGCTCCCTTGATCTCCGCAAAGACACAGCTCCACATACAGACCGCCTTGGCAGCTTAGCCTGATTGAGGTAGTGGCAGGCAAGAGAGTTAGTTACCAGAAAGCACTCGATGATGAAGAACTTCTGGCGTGGAACTGATATTACCCTTGTCGCATGTACGCCTCTTGCTGATCGACAGATTTTCTAGCAACCACAGTTCCCAACGCATCGAAAACGCGGTCATAAGCTTACTGTCCGCTAGTTAGCGCTGATCCTTGATTTCGCAAAAGCTACCCCAACCCCGCAATTGCACAAGCGTCCTGATCGATTTGATCCATTGCGAAGAAGTGCGTGATCGCATCAGCTTTACATCGAGAAATCGCAAGATACGGACGTTTTGCCCGCGAAATTCAGAAAAATGGCCGATCCTATCGCCGACGCGCCTGTCATAGACGAGTTCGCGCAAACTCGAGGCGGGGATGATCTGTTCGACGACGAAATTGTCCCAGTCTCCGCGGACGAACAAGTACAAGCTGAGGTCCAGACACCGGGGGAGAATGTTGCAGCCATCGAGAGCCAGGAACCACCACGGATAGATACCCCGCCGCGCTCGCGTGGAGGGGACAGACGAGGAGGGAGAGGCAGAGGAAGGGGGCGTGGTGGACGCGGGTCACATCACTCAGGTCGCGGACGTGCAGAGGGAGGACCGAGGGGCAAGTCGACTGACAATGCTACCGAACGCGAGGACAACAGAGTGGAGGATGCAGCCCGCGATACGCCGGTGGAAGGATCAGAGCAGTCCACAAAAGAGGACGAAACCAAGTCGGACGCTAAGTCGGACGCTAAGCCAGCCGGTGCGGCGAATGGAACTGAAGCTCAACGAGTTCCAGCTGTTCGTGGTGATAGGAGCGCAACTGGTGGAGTGAAGAAGGTAAGGGACGAGCCTATGTGGTTTGAAGAGGAACATGTACTAATTAGATCACCAGCCCAAGCTCACGGAGGAAGAGCTTGCCCGACGCATCGCTGCCGCCAAGGAGAACGCCGCTAAAAAAGCTGCTGCATATGCCCGCGCTGAGGCCGATCAGGCGTCATTTCTTGAACGCGAGAAGGTTGCAGAGGAGAAGCGCCGACAGGAACGCCAGAATCGCCGCGCGATGGATTCCGAACGCGAGCGCAATCGCTTGAGAAAACTCGAAGCTTTGGGCGGAAGGGAGTGGGATGCTACCAAGCGCGAAGAAGACTACAATCCCCGTGGTGGTAGAGGTCAATTCAGGCGAGGCATGCACGGAGGAGTCTCTGGTTACGCTCGACGAGATTTCGATGACGCCCGTACGGAGGAGGAGAGTCTAGAGGGACGCCATCACCATAATCACCGTGGTCGAGGACGTGGTGGAAAGGGTGGGCGCGGACGAGGAGCTTCTCGCGTTGCGCCTTTTGACGGAGCGTCAGATGGAGCTGCTTCAGCAGCCACGCCAGCCGTTCCGGTTCTGAACAATGAACAAGAGTTTCCTGCCCTTCCCGCCGGCGGTGATAAATCAACAGACAAGACGGTCTCCGCTCTTGCAGACAAGCTAGAGACCTCACTGTCTCCAGTGTCTGGTGCCACGTGGGCGGAGCAAGTCGAGTCGCAGCGAGATTAATCTACTCTTGCTGACCGATAGCTAATGCCCGCCCTGATGTTCTGTCTACGCATGTACGTTTCCTATTCTAACTGTTTCTCATGTCTCTATGATGGATAGACCTCCGGAGAGGTTTTCTGATGTCTCTTTTCTTTCGACTTCATTAACGATTGACCTATACCACGGAACCGGAATGAAACTTGTATGTACATACGCTCTATATGTTACAAAATCGGCAGCCCATGGTGTCCATGCACATTGTCCGACACCTATTTTCTCCTAGTCCAAGGTCTCACTATCTACTACTGGCTCTTCCAAGTCAATGTACCTCTCAGTTGTACGTGATGATTCAGCGAGGGTGGCGAGTACCAGCCAATGACCAAGGCGGGATGCGCTCATTATGAAATCATAGTTACTATGCGACTAGAACAGGGATCCGATCGACATTCAGATGGTCGATGAGGCATAACATGGACTTTTTATATAAAGACGTTGTAGTCAAGGCATTATCTTGCAATATTCAACGTTTTTGAAACACTCGGAATTCCAGGTACGTTCGCCATCAACTATACAACGAAACCATCAAAACAATACAAATCATTACATATTTGTACCAGCAATACACCGTACTGATTCAAGCATAAAGACACAAGCAAAGAACCAAAATCACCATAACCATCACAATGTCCGACAGAACATCTGACAACGCTGGCAACCACGAAAGATCCTCTACCCAGGGTGGTGCCAGCGCCAAACCCACACCCGCCAACAACGCTGGCGGTGGTTCCGGATGGGGCGACAAGGGGTTCTTCAAGGGGGGCTCAGAGGGACCGGGACATATGGCCGTAAGTTGTTCGATGTGTAGCTCACGAGCGCGGACCATTGAGCTGATGGTTTACGATGCAGGCTGAGACCCCCAACTCATCAATGGGCGAGTTCCTGGGTCTGAAGTCGCAGAAGGGTGCTGCGAGCGCGAACTTTGACAGTCGGGCTCGCGGGACGTCGGGGATGGCTAATACTACTTCGTGCGAGAATGAGGATCATAGTTTCATGGAGCATACGCCTGGATGTCCTCAGACGCTGCCTGGGTGGTCGAAGACGAAGGGGGTGTATGATATGTGAGTTTTACCAGGAGTTCATTGGGAATGTCTCTGACAAAAGGTGTGTTGGTGCTGACGTTTGAGCTTTAGGTTGCATCACCAAGGTAGATAGTAGTATGCTGGATTCTGAGTTGGGAGTTGAAGGAGTTCTACGCATGTAGTATGTGCTTCTAAGAATTGTTTTGGTACACTTATTTGCCATGAATAAACGTTATTTCCATGAATGTTAAAGGATTAATGAGAATGCCAAAAAAACTGAGTATGCTATATTGTACACTATTCTACCTTCGACCTCTTTCCGCCGATACGATCGCGTAGAGCTACAATCTTCCCTAGCAGTCTGCCTTTCAAGGTTTGCGCGGTAAGCGCAGCAGCCTGATCAGCAGCGACAAAGCGGCGAACCAGGAGATTGAAGATGCTTCCGAACGCAAGCGCAATCACGGTACTGGTCAAGATGATCACGTTGTACGGCATGCTGAAGTCGGGAGTCGGTAGCGGGAGGAGGAGGCTGGTTGTGCGCATGTAGATCGGATTATCGTGAGCACTGATTTTGCCGTTCGCGCCAGAGAGTTTGATCACCGCAGGAGCGACGTTGAAACCGCGGTTGGCGTCAGGCGGATATTCAGTATAGCGCAGAATCGCCTTCTCAAAGTCATAGGTGAGAGTGACGATGGAAGCAGCAGGCACAGAGAGTGCGAGTTCCAATTGTGTGCCTCTTTCTCTGTCGATGGCTGGCCTGTAAAACGTCTCTTTCACAATGTGGGAGACGGGAACCGATCGAGAGGTTCCGTCGCGGCCTGTGATCGTCGCGTGTAAAGTGTGGACATAGGGCCGCAAGAACCAGGGAAGAGTCTCAAAGTAAATGAAGTCGACCGGATTTGCGTCTGATGGGTTGTCAAAAATAATACGCATGCCGCCTCGTTCCTGGCCATGGCCAACAATCGTGCGCTCCGCACTCAAAACCGGTTCATCCAGAGGAGCCAAGCTCGTGTGAGGTTGCTCGGGAATCACCAAGTCAAATATGCCGGATGGTTGCAAGGTGAAACAACGGGTGTATCCGTCGGGCTTTTTTGTCTCTTCCACTCCAGATGTGGTATATACCCCTTGCTCATGCGGCAGCCGCAAACAGATCGCTTCTTCACCAGAGCCTTGGCTTTCGTCAAGAGAACAGACGCCACTTAAAGTACGACCAAAGATCTCGCTCAGGCTCCAGCCTTTGCCCGAGCCTCTTTCCAGAGGATAACAGGTATCGTCCGAATGATAAGGCTTCGAATTGTCACAGTTCAGCTGATCATTAGGAACCGGACGTGGAATTGGGTTGTCTAGGAGGGTCAGAAACTACTGTATGTCGAAAAGAGAAAAGCAGTTTGACAACTCACCTCGAGGCCGTTTGGAGCGCTCAATGTCTAGCACAATGTCTACTGTTTGCTCGATTTGCATGAGACACTCTTCGCCTTCAGGGCAGACGGGACGCACATCAACAGACATGCTCTGCCAAGATGCATCAAATAACTTGTGCCCATCTAGAAGACTAGAGATGCCAGCCTTGCCCTTGCAAGGGAGTAATTTCAGAAAGGGTGTCAGGTTCTCCGTGCAGACAACTTCTCCAGGAAGCGTTCCATGCAGCAGATGCAGGTCATTAGAGGCGGAATGATCCCCGATAGGCTCAAATGATACAACCGGTCGAGTCGTTCGAGTAGAATCAATGAAATTTAACGATGCGCAGAACAGACCGGACAGAGACTGTGTCAAGGATCTCCATCGTGCAAATGCGCTGAACGAAAGTCAGCTCAGTATACCTCCGCATCTGGTTTCCAGCTCCTAGACCCACCTTTCGCTGTCCGGCGCATCGATCCATGCCCATAGCTCTACACCTGTATTGCCCTCCTTCGTCCCGTTCCAGGGACGTGTACCCCAGCTTTCAGCATCCCATCTTCCTGTTGTGAACCGAATATGTAGCTCCTTGGTGTGGGTGTGTTGTAGGATTTGGCCTAGAGCACGGGGGAAGTAGCGAAAATGCCGTTGGTCAAAGGACTCTTGCGAAGTATTGCCTCTGAAGTTGAACGACGCTAGCAGGGAAGATTGAGGAAGCGGCTGGAGGACGAGAGCTTCGTGGTAGTCCGATGCGGCGGAGGTGAAGGTCGCCAACGCGATGAGGAGAGCAAGTAGGGGAAGAAAGCAGAGGACAACCATCACGTCATTCTTGCCATCTAAAAGCCTCCAGATTCTATTGCGGTATGATCTTTAGCTTTCCTAACTTCCCAGGGATATCATTGAGTGGGACTGTGGTACATTGAGGATGTTCATGATGTTCATGAGAGCTGGCCCTTTGAACCAATTGAGCTTAGTCTCTGGATCTATATGACAAGGTGAGCACAACTGCACAAGACTAAGATATGTTGCATACTATTACTTTCTAAGGATAATTATACAAATAATAACATGAACATTAAATACTAGTTTCCTAATTATTAGAGAGGTAGACTGTCATTATTTAATTCTTGTTCATCTAGGAATCCTTCACCTAGTTCTAGATGTAGCTGAGGCTCACATAAGCGCAGCCGCGCTTAGCGCCACGCCTCAGATATCGAGACCATCGCCAGTCCAGAAGAAATTCCTCTTTTTCGCGCTCAATAAGCTGTCGCTAGCTTTCAATCACCATGGCAGCCGAACAAAGAAAGCTGCTCGAGCAGCTTATGGGAGGTAAATCACTGGACTATTTACAAACTTCAAATTATCTCTGAAACAAGCTGATGGAAATCTTCTCACAGCGGACCAGCTCATAGGTACCGGCGCCGGCTCTCGCAATGCGCAGCTTCAGATTACAGACCCTAAGGTCTGTCGCTCGTACCTGGTCGGAACTTGCCCGCATGATCTTTTCACCAACACCAAGCAAGATCTGGGCCCTTGTCCCAAGGTACATAGCGAGGGACTGAAGACGGAGTACGAGACCGCCTCGGCGGCCGAGAAGGCGAAATGGGGCTTTGAGTTCGACTACATGCGCGACATGCAGAAGTATATCGACGATTGTGATCGCAGGATCGACTCCGCCCAGCGACGGTTAGAAAAGACTCCGGACGAGATCAGACAGACAAACAACTTGGTAAGGGCGAAGCACTTCCACCGAGCTATCAGGAGAACATTCATTGACTCTCAGACAGCTGAAACAAATTTCCGATCTCACAAAGACCATAAATACCGGTCTTCTTGAAGTTTCCGTTCTCGGTGAAACTGGTGCCGTGGCCCAAGCGCTCAACGAACTACACAAGATTCGCACCGCGAAACACCAAAAGGAGACCTGCGAGCGTGAACTCAAGAATCTTCAAGATACCTCCGGTCCATCCGGTCATCAGAAGCTGCAAGTCTGCGACGTCTGCGGTGCCTATCTGAGCCGTCTTGATAACGATCGCCGGTTGGCCGACCACTTCTTCGGCAAAATGCATATGGGTTATTCAGACATGCGCAAGACGTACAAAAAGCTCAGCGAAGAGCTCAAGGGGCGCCCCCCTCCTGTCCGTCACCATGATGATGACGAAGGCGGTTGGGGTGGCCGCTCAGGTGGTGGACGAGGTCCACGTTATGGCGGTGGTGGCGGATACAGGAAACGAGGCGGACGGTGGTGATTTGAGATGCCTACTGATCGTGGTTTCTTTCCGGGTATTCCGACCGGAATTTGCATAGCGCAGGCGTTGATTTTCTTTTCTTCATACCTAGGATTTGATGAATCGCAATATGTGGACGTGATAGGCTTGCTTTCATGTCAACAAATAATGAACACAGCATAGCATAGCCATCATTCTATCTTTATATTAATCTGGCCCGCATAGCAGCGATATGGTTTGCGGAAGATAAATTAAATGTCAAGGTGAACGTTGTGACTTGTTTGTATTGACTTAAATACTGCTTGACCTCAGCTCTTTATCAACGGCGTCCCGAGATCCCAAGTCCCATGACTACTGGAAGAAAAGTGACATAAATACACCGAAAGAAGATTGATGAACGTTAAGACTTGAGCTGAAACACATAACTGCAATAAACTCAATGTAAGACAAAAGAGATCGAGGATATCAATTTGCATAATCCATCAACAAGAGAACAAAGGCAAATCCGAATGCAACCTTAGGATATTCCCTACCATCCAGTAACTTTTACCCTCAACCCGCCAAAAAGAGGAGCATATTCACACAAAGACATTAGAGAGAAAGACCAACATTTCTATATAATGGCCTGAATCTAGCCGGCATTTTGCTGTGGACCATGTCCATTCGTGGTAGCTTGATATAGCGCCTGCATTAACATCTCGTAATTTGAAGCCGCCTCTGGCTGTCGTAAGATAATGTCATGGACAACACCCAGCTGGGAAACATCAGCATTCGGAGCCTGCTGGAGGAGTTGCTGAATTGCAGGAGCATTTGCCTGGGCACCCAGCACCTGCACTGCGGCTGCCAAACCGGTGACAGGCATCTGATTTTGTGGCTCTGGAGGTTGATACTCATGGGACTGAGAGGCCGATTGAGTTGGCGCTTGCTGCAACTGCGCCTGCTGTGTTTGCTGGGGTTTTTGAGGCTGGGGAGCATAGGAATTATGGGCTGGAGTTGTGCCTGAGATGGCGGATGGCGGAGTGGGAGACATCTGCGACATATGCCTCGGTCCAGGTGTCAGAAACTGGTGTTGCTGAGGTGTCGCTGCGACGGTGACAGGGCTTGCAAAAGACGCAGGCTCCTGACTTGGATGGTGTGATGATGGCTGTACTGAAGGAGGATTCGAATCGCCCGTTTTGACCGCGAAGACCACCAATAATACTCGCTCTGGTGTAGGGTCTTCAAGTGTATTGTTTTCTAAGAGCTCGATAAATTCGGGCTTCTTGGTCGATCCAGCCTCGATGGGAATTATGTAGGTATCTTTGACGGCCGGCAACGGATGCTTTCCGACAACTCCGTATCGCTTCCGGTCTTGAAAATAGTTGAAGAGCTTGTCGAACCCTTTTTGATCTTTGGGAGAATCTGGGCGACTGATGGCGATGACTGAAACGTCCGTTGAGGAACTGAAACGCAGACCACAGAGATAATTGCTCGCCAGCTGAATGTCAATTCGCCCATCGACCACCAAGGTCGACGGTGCAAGCTGACTCCACGGTATCCTGTCACTTAGTTCAGCTCCTCCAACATGCTTCGCTGAAGATAAGAAATCAGCCACCGGGTTCATGACAACCTTCCCACGCCAGATGATCCCCTCGTCGTTAAAGTCTTTCGGGGAATAGGGAGGCGACTCGGGTTCAACGTCTTTCAACAACTGGTCGATCTCTGCATCAGCCTGGGCCTTGCCAGTCGGCAACATCTCACGTATGTGAGTTGAGACCTCTGGAAAGACTTGGTCATGATCAGCGGTGCCAGGAGAATGCACGGTAGGCCCATCTCGAGCCTTGGTGTCCGTCACTTTGGTGTCGATAGGTAGCGGTTTGGCAGCTCTTGGTGCACCGTCATCCGGCTGCTGATGAGCCTGGGGACTCGCTGGACTTTGATCTGAAGGGCTTGCATCGACTTCAGCCACGCTTCGGCGGGTCGGTGCTGCTGAAAATACTGGCTCGCTGGCGATGGTTTGATTCTCATCTTCAATGAACTCTTCGCCTTTATGAGTTCGCCTTATTCGTGGACCTTGCTCCTCCACGATGATGTGCTGCCTCTCGGCCTCGCGCTTGATTTCGGCATCTTTCTGCTGGAGCTCCTCACTTGCCATATCCTGACTGCTCATCTTAGAGAGCGCATCTGGAAGCAAACTACCTACGAGCAGGCGATCCCGTAGAGAAGGATTCTTCTTTACGTTGAACAAGATCGTCCGCAGTTGTAATTTATATGGTTCAGTGGGTTCTCCGGATCCTCCGCAAATATTCTGATACATAGCCTTCTCGATTGAAAGACCGAGCTGCTGCGCTATCTCTTTCGCCGATCTTCCCTCGGATAATTTGAAAGACCCTTGCTTCTGTGCATCAGAAATTTGATCTACAAATAACTTGACTAGAGCACTGGCAGCACTTCTCCTTGCTGGGTTTGAGATCTCGTCCAAAGTCCCCGATTCCTGCGCCGCGGTCTTTTCAGAAACGGAGCTTTGGCGCGAAGGAGGAGCATTCGAATCTTCTTTCAAAGGAGCAGGCTTGTCATTGGGAGGAGTCACTGAATCAGCTGGTGAAGCCATCTTCAATTGCTTGGGTTTTGGTCCCTGCTGATAGATATTAGCAACCGTCACTATTTCCGTCAGTAAAAAGCAGAAACAGTCAAGTCTTACAGTCTCGGAGGTCGCAGCCTCTTGATGCACCTCAAATTTCCTCTTCTGAGTGCTCGCTGGGCGGGCATCAGGAGCCTCACCGTTCTTCTCGGGGACGGGGGTCACAAGGGGCGGAGCGGCCAGTGGAACAGAAGGAGTGGGAGCGGGCGTTGCAGAAGCCGCTTTATTGCGGGCTGGGGTGCTTGTATCCGGTTTGGGCTCGCTTGGCCTGCCCTTTCTACCACCTTTCCTGCCTTTTCTGCGACGTGCTGCCTTTTTTTCTTCGGCCTGCTGGCGTCTCTTCTCGGCTGCTTCCTCCCAAGGCTTCTCACCACGCGCAATCTTGTCCAAGAGAACTTTATGATTCTCGGGTCGGCATAGTTCACAGAAGTATTCGTCGGGCTCCTCGCCTTTCGCAAATGTGAGGCCCATGCAGTCATTGTGTTGCCAGGCGGAGCACTGGTCACAGCAGATCATATCTCGTTCAATGTCTTCCTCCTCTTCATATTCTCCGCATATACATCGAATGATTTCTTCTTCTTCGCTGACGGCAGGCGTCGGTTCGACGGAGGGTTTCGGAGGCTTCTCATGTCTTTCCTTCGGTTGAGCTTTCGGTTTCGATTTCTTCGCAGGTGTCTCGGTTATCATATCCAGGTTCTTGTGTTGGCCTTTCGTAGAGCGACCAGACCGACGTGGTTCTTCTGATCTCACAGTTAGCGAGCTATTCAGTCATGGTTCGGGGGTTGCATCCAGACGCCACAACATCGGTTGAGTTGACGCGCCGGTCACAAAAAGATGTACTATAGGCTTACCAGTCATCATGGGCATATGATATGGCAAAGGATTTCAGAATATCTACAGTCCTTGGCAGGGTAGGTGTTATTCCAAAGACAAGTTGTGCAGGCCTCCCAACAGCTGGCTTTCTACGGCATCCGAGGGGCTAAAGTAATACGCAGGGGAAAGGATGGACAGTGGCACTGTTGCCTGGCCCACACAGGTATTACTTGATCCTCCAAAGACTCTCCCTGCTTTATTCAACGAAGAACGCGTGCGAACCCAGTGTATCAGCAAGCTGGTGTGGGCCTTTTGGAGGCTTCTGTCGCGCAGAGTTCTAGCGTGAGGAGTCGCGTGAGTATCGTCCTGCAGGGGGCGTCCCTTTGGAAACAGTGGATCTGATAATTTCAATCAGAAATATTGCTGGTCGCGACAGTAGTTCGTATAAGATTCGGCGTTGAGCAAACGCCAAAGGATGAAAATGCGATGAGAGAGGGAGTTGAGGGAAGGAATGAAGGAGAGGAGATGTCGTGCTACTTGTAGTGAGTAATCAGGCACGTGACTGCGGCTCGGTGGGGGGAGGTCTTGGCAGACGCCAGTCGCTTTCCGTCGCGTAAAGTACTTCTCGGTGTCGTGAAAGCTTCTCCAGATCCCCACATCTCGACAACCACGCTTTCTCACAAAGCTTTGTTGATCTTACTGAAGTACTCTCAGGAGATTTATTGTACTCACTTTTCTTTTCACTCTACTAGTCCATTTACTGGAATGGCAGATGTTCGCTCGTTACTTCGAAATGAGCTTGCTGCTCGCAAGGGCGCACCGCAGGCAGGAAGTACCGGCAATCGAGTTACCAAGAAGCGGAAGGTCGATATCACGGATGACCTGACACGAAAGAAGATGAGACCTGGTGAAAACATTGCAGATTTCCAATCACCGACAGTACATACTGTACAATCACCAAGCGCCCAAGCGATCGAGGAAGTGGAGGACGTCGAACAACTAGAACAAGAAACTGCTGGCCCAGGACTTCCGCCGGACTCGGAAGCAGCCCAAGAGCAGACCCAGGCACAGTCTGAGCCGTTGCCCGAATCAAATACATCTCAAGCCATCGATGAGGACGAATGGGCAGCCTTTGAGCGTGAGGTGGTGGCGCCAACTCGTGTGCCTCAGGCACCTGCTGCAGTTGCTGCTGCAGCGACGATATCAGCCGCGCCAATCTCCGCCGAGCAACTTGCTGCCCAGCAAGAGGCAGAAAAGGAAACGTCAACACAAACACGTGAAGCTGAGATCGAAGGGGAACGAGAAGACGCGGCTCGATTCTTGGAAGATGAATTCGATGAAATGGAGCAGCTTGAAGAACGGATCAGGCGGTTGAAGCATAAGAGGGAAGAACTAAGACAGAAACGAGCCAAGGAAGATCCGGAGATAGCTCAAACAGAAGGATCCTCATCCAGGAAAACACAGCAGAATGATGAGCCTAAACAAAGCGACGAAGAAGAAAACGATGACGATGACGATGTGGATGACGATGACTGGGACAACTGGAGATTTAGGTAATGATGAAATTGAGATCAGCAGTAGTTTTGGGAACGGCGCCATTTCATAAAGGGAGGACTGAACTCTTCACATTTACATTGATACCCCCATACATCGAGTCATGAGCTCTACGGATACTCTACAATGACGTTTGATACTTTCTTCTGTGCCATCTCTGTCGACAGGCGGCTTTGATGGGTTCTTTTTACTGGCTTTACAGACAATAGTGCAGGCAACTCTAACAGGAGGTATTGCTGTTACTTGTTAAGGCTCCAGCCACTTCTTCCACAAGTGTGTCAAAGAATGAAGAAATCGGCCAGATTGGGAACAAGCATTTATCTGCCTTGGGTCTTTATGAAAAATAGAAATTGATTATATTTATACAGCGAGTGGAACATCTCCGAAGTACTTCCAAAGTCAAGAAGCTTCAGAGCTTTTCTCCTGTGGTACTTCTACCGAGTACTGGTTTTCAGCTTCCAGGTAGCTCCTGATACCCTCCTTGCTGACTCTCATAGCTTCCTCGATCTCCGCCTCACCTTCTTTCAGAAGGTGCCTTCCGCGGACAAGATCGCTTTGTTGCTTTCTTTTCTCTTCCTGAACTCGTTTCTCGCGTTCAGCTAGAGCCTTCTCGCGCTTCTCACGCTCCATTCTCTTCTTGTCTAATGCCTCAAGCTGTTCTGCATTCATGTGCTCTTGCTCTGGCGGCGGTGGCAAAGTAGAGATATAGGCCTCAAGTAGTGGGTCGCGCACTTTAGGTGGCAATGAGATATACCTCAGGTCCGTGATGATTGCTGAAGGAAGAGCTTCTAGGTTCGATGATCGGTTGAAATCTTGTAATGGTACTGATTTCAGCAAGGCCGAGAAATCAGACTTTCGGGTGCTTTCAGGTAGCTTCAATCGCGAGATCAAATCTCTATAGAATTTCTCACGGTCTTTGTCCGATAGCTGGGAATCTTTCATCTCGGGCTCTTTCCTGTACCTGCGTTTGAATTCAGGCCAATAGAGCTTGGGAGTAGCGTGCTCCTGGAGGAAAGCGAGATACCGGATACGAGGATCCTTCCTTTCCTGCTTCTCTTTCAGTTCTTTCAGCTGCTGTATACGATCACGACTCCAACTAGACCACACCTCACGGCGTGTCTTCATGTTTGGCAAAACAGTATAGCGGCTGTCGTCTATGATGCGGCCTTCTTCAATGATCTTCTCCCACGTAGAGTAGGGATTTACGTGATAATCATCGAGAAGGTCACGGAAAAGCGCTGTAGCATCTTCCTCAGTAAGTGGCAACCCTTCTGCGCCCTCCTCCCAGCCTTCCTGACCAGGTTCGCCATATTCTCCCGGATCCAGGCCGTATTCTTCTCCCATTGCTGCGAGTTGATACTCGATATCTTCTTCTGTGAACTCTAAAGGTTGCTGTTGGTCATTGTCATCTTCGGTCTTCGGACGTTTAGAGGGTTGATCATCCTCTCCCTCGCTATCAGTAACTTCAACTTCTTCGTACTCATCACTGTCTTCCATCGCATCTGCGGCTGTACCGGGATCCTGTACGCTACCAGGTTCCGCGGAAGGACCGACTTCGTCTAATCTCTCTTTCCCCTTTTCTCCGGATTCCTCAGCTTCTTCGGCACGAGCCTTCCGTTCCCTATTTTCTCTTTCCAAACGATCGTACTCCACCACTCCTTTCATTACTTCGGGAGGAAATTTCCAGAGACTTTCGTTCGTTTCAGGGTTGTGAACAAATCTTCTCCCCAGTCTCGTCTTCACCAGCACCCACGGCTCGCACCCGGGAATGGCGTGTTTTGATTTCGGCCTATCCTCGGGCCCTCGATTGTTGCGGTCGCGGAACCCTTTTCCACCTCGAAATCCACCCCTAGAATGACCATGATGAGGAAGCCCACGGAACTGGTCGCCGAAGCCATATCCTTCAGGCGCATACGGTGTGGAAGAGAAAGGGGGAAGAGTGTCTGGAATAACAAACGGAGCTGGAGCGGGAGGGGCGGGTTGCACTTGTGAAGGAAGCGGTTGCGGTCTCGTGTACGTAGATTGCTTCGTCTCCGCGTTGTAGTAATAGAGATGTCCTATCTTGTAGTCAGTAACTTGAGCTCTGAAGAATGCAATAAAGAAACCAACCTGAAGGAGCTTTATGTTCCGTCCACCCCGGCGGTAATGGAGGAGGTGGAGTGTAGGTAGATCTGAGCATTCTAACCACTCACTGTCTGTGACGTGATGAGGCTATGTGGGAAATTGTAAATTGCTACTATCAGAAAGACATCATTCGTAAGATGTGGACTGTGCCAATGATAAAATTTCATAAGAGATCTGAAATGGGGTTGCGCCAGTAGAGAGAGCTCTCTTCGTATGAGCATGGAGATTTAGAAGTGGTCCGAGCTTGGCAGATGGACTGGCAGGACGCGCCAGGGCGAGTTGCCTGGTCACTTGGAGCTCACCTTGCTCGCTCACATAGCTTAGGTACAACACAGCTTCATACCTTCCCACAGCACTCTACCGCCCGATCTACTTTCATCTATCTTTTGATCTTCTCTCATTGTCATAGTCTCCAGACATACTGCAAAATGTCACGGAGATACGATTCCAGGGTACAACCATTCCGTCATTCCGTCACTTGCTCCAGCTAACCCGGCGATGCCCAATGTAGACAACCATCTTCTCCCCCGAAGGTCGACTTTATCAGGTGGAGTATGCGCTCGAAGCTATTTCACATGCTGGTACAGCTCTAGGAATCTTGGCCAAGGATGGAATCGTCCTTGCTGCAGAGAAAAAGGTGACCAGCAAGCTGCTAGAGCAGGACACATCTGCTGAGAAGCTCTACACACTGAACGAGTATGCATTCCCAACGGAGAGAATCTTTCTCATCTTCGTTACTTCGGTACTGATTCATTACTAGTAACATGATCTGCGCAGTTGCCGGTATGACTGCAGACGCCAATATTCTCATCAACTATGCCCGACAAGCCGCTCAACGCTACCTCCTCACTTACGGCGAAGAAATTCCCTGCGAGCAACTCGTTCGTCGGTTGTGTGACCTGAAACAAGGATACACCCAGCACGGTGGTCTCCGTCCGTTCGGTGTCTCGTTCATCTACGCAGGTTACGATCCTCTGAGAGAATTCCAACTGTACCAGAGCAACCCCAGCGGGAACTATGGTGGTTGGAAGGCCACTAGTGTGGGAGCAAATAACGCGAGCGCCCAAAGTCTGCTCAAGCAAGATTACAAGGAGGACTGCGACCTGAAGGAAGCGTGTGCCATGGCCGTCAAGGTTTTGAGCAAGACAATGGACTCGACAAAGCTCAGCAGTGAGAAGAGTAAGTGACCCACAATGATTTTATCGCATTCAGTTCGTGTCGTATCACTTTCAATATTTTTGATATATTCCCGCATAGTTGGCTGACTGAAGTGCTTACCTACCCAGTCGAATTCGCAACGGTGGGAAAGACCAAGGAAGGGAGGATCTACCACCATCTGTGGAATGCGGAGGAGATCAATGCTTTACTGAAGGAACATGGTTTGGCCAAGGTCGACGATGAGCCCGAGGCTGGTGATGTCAAATAACCTACGAGACAATGCTCCCTTTTCGGTAATTTCGTCATACAAATCACGTTCTGAGATTTCCAATTCCCAAAAATGACATATAGTTGAACCTGGTAGTCGAAAGCTTTGCAGAGGATGTTGCAAATGCTGGTGAGATACCCTGAGTACACGTAGCAGCTGTTCTGGGCCACGGTTGCATTGAAATTGCACTCACATTATTCGGTGGTGACGTGGCAAGCATGGAACGACCTGGGGTTCAATAAACATATATTATAACTCTAACGCTTCCTCTCGTACGAAATCTCGCAACCTGATGCAGCTGGTTAAGGATGATGACCTGACAGAATGGTCCACGTAGTCTCGTCGGACTTGTATGATCTCAGCGCTTAATTAATCCTTTGAATAGCACCTGCTGAAAGAGTCCTCAAATATGACAGCGCGCCCCCTATCTGTCAATTCTTCAAACAAAGACAAAGCCGTGGAAAAGATGCAGGAGCTCAAACTGATGTCGTCTCAACAACATTTCACAGAGCAAAGTATATCTTGTATTGGCTCTCCGTCAACCAAGCAAGAGGTTGAGCGACCCTGAGAGCTCACGGCACTAGACGAAGTCATCAGTGGAGCAACAGATGGGAAGACATGCGGTTTGAATAGCCTGTCTGTTTCTTGGATTAATGAACGGAAGTCTTTTGTTGCCTTCAGACCACAACCAGAACGCTTCGAAAGGAAAGAGAGCTAACTAGATATAGGTAAGTCACGTGAGTTTATCTACATTCCTCAAGAGGCGGGGTTTTTGTTCTCATTGTCATTCCATGGCAGCTAGCTATTCAGAATCGAGCTTTGGAAACAAAGCCATCTTCAGTTGGAACGTCTGGAACATCTGGGACAGACGTACATTTAGCACTGCGAATCAAGGTATACAGGTGCAGTAAATTATTAAAATCCATCATATTTCCCACTGGTGGAGTTGGTGAACCGCTCATCGGGAACGCAGGCGCTTATGAGTTGGAGGTTCTTCAGGCGACGGTTTCCCGTTCCTGCAACATCTCAAGGGAATGGAAATTATCATTGGAAGACCATGACTTAGATGCATTAAGTCTACAGTCGTCAAGGCTTTTCCTCCAACCATCATATGGGTCTCCCCGACTTATGAATCGGTTCGAAACGATGATACTGTCAAACCACAGTCAAAGTGGCAACCTCTTGAGACAGCAGTTGATGGACCAGAGCATAAGCGACAGAATAAAGGCTTTACAACAGAGGGAATCTTGAAACAGAAACAGAACCACCAAGAAGGCTAAGAAATGCCTCTTTCTAGACACCATTGAGCTCGGAGATCTCACTTTCATGAGAGTGCTTTTCTTCGATCTTCTCGCTCTCTCTGCAATTGGCAAATTTCTTTCTCCAGCTCCATTATGAGCTTTTGCGATCGGTCCATAGAGGCCACAAGTGTGCCTCCTTCACGTTTCCACCTGTTCAGACGTTCCATCTCGGCGCTTCGCCGTCGGTACTTGGTTTCGATCTTGTCGCAGAGTCGACACTTTGTCGTCTCATACTCAGTCATATTGACGAGCCTCATGCCACATGTTTCGCCCGTCCGGTACTCATAGTTGCAGCGGTGAGCAAAGCTGGTCCAGCTCCAGTCTCCGCATGCAAATCTCTTTTGGTTGTAGAAGCACATGCCTATCAGATCCGTCAGCAGAGTCCGCTCTGGGGTACTGATCAAACTCACTTGACCGTCCAGGATCGTTGTTTCAGCTTTTTCGATATATTTGATTGGTCCAATTCGAGGGCCCTACCACTATGCACTATATGATAGGCCACAAATCAAGATGGCCAATTGAGGAACGAAAACAATATAAGAAGCTGAAACGCTTTATATCAAGAAGAAAGCTTTATCACTTATGAGATTCCCTGATGTTGCCAGGTCTGAAACTAACAGTGATTGAAACCTCATATAGACGAGGGACTGAAGGGCCCTATTTATGTTTTGTGAGATCTACCATGTTACAGTTCAGCTAGTTCCCTATTGTGCGTACCCATCCAGTCCATCGTCAATCCAGGAACCCCCCTCAGCACACAATGGCTTATCGAATCCGGCGAACTATCATCACATCCGCATCACTCGCTGCGAATCACCCTTGCGGTTGGCTGTGATGGCTTCGCCGAAGCAGTGGGGTTGCAAAAAAAGGCCCAAATGGACCCTCGACGGGGCAATGGCAATGAGTGATTGCTTCATGATGCATGCATCTTGCTGTCGTGGCCGTGTCTTTTCTTCTTCGGAGTTGAATCCAAACTTCGAAAATGCCTCATTCAACATCACTCGCACGTCCAGATTGGATCACCATTACTGCCTTGGCTACTCAATTGATTATCCCCGCTTCGTCCAGGTAAAACATTCCATATCAAGCCGTCCTTGCGAACCAAGCACGTCCTTTCCCGTCTTTTTGAATCAAAGCTCCTGCATGAATGGGCTGTCTCGTGCCAACTATGATGCCGTCTTGCGATCAAACTTTGGCTACGTCCAGGACGCACCTCGCATTCTAATGAGCGGAATGCAGGCTTCCATTTCTCGGTATACGAGCCCGGTCTATCCGATTCAAGCCCAAGATCTCGCCAGGAAAACTCGCTGACATCCAATCGATTTGAACCCTTCTCAAAATCTTTACTATGAACTTGGGACGAAAGTCAAACTTGGTGGCTTGGGAAGTAACTTGCCTATGGTACTTTTTCGCTTCTTTCTTTTGCTCATTTTCCTCTTGCGGAACAGGGCGTTCAATGCCCGTAGCCAGTCATTCTTCAACTATACCATCCATACATTCGTTCTTCCATCCATCGGCTGCAGGGATATCATACCTCGAGTCTGCAGATGTCTTCTGAATTCCGCGTCCTCCCGTTTCGTTGTTGCAGCCCAGGTTTATCACTTTCCTAGTGGCAAAAGACGCGTCACTAAAGGATATCGATTGGCATTCATTGCACCATTGCCATTAGTCCTTGAGGCTGATGTGGTGAAAGTGGTATGATAAACTTCAGTTTCTTGCAAGGAGGCGTTTCTTTCAGCTGATCTCTTACATCTGCAGACGAGTAATCCTGCATCTGCCCCCACCCATGTGCAGGCTGTGGCTTCATCCGCTTGCCTTGCTCGTCCCAGGTGATAGGGCATTACTTGATCCATCGAACATGGCAGAAATTGACTGCGGTATGGTGCACACACTGTCGATACCCATGCATCTGCGCTAGAGCTCAGAGTCTCTCTGACGTGGCGTCCTTCGTCTGGCCCAGGAGATATGGATTTATGTACCTTGAGACTACTGTGAGTGCTCCAAAGTCGAGATCATCAACTCGCAACTCTGGATCACTGTGCGAGGAACTCGTTTCGTCTGCCTTCATTCGGGCAAGCCAGGGTACCGCCTAAGGATCCCCACTTACCCGAACATCCTAGGCCGCCCTCTAATGCAATCACCTTCAGCCTGTTTTTGTCTTCTTTGTTCTGGTGCGGGATCATCGGACAGCTTGATTTGATGATTCCTAAATTGAGGGCTCGAGCAATGGATTCAGGTTGGGGTGTTGGTTGACAACTCAGCGGTCGTCGGGTGCTGGCTTGTAGCCGCAATGACAGCAGGGAAAGCCCAGTGTGCTACTGTGGAAGAATCGACCAAGCCTACCTCCATAATGCGATTTGCCACCCTTTCAAGAATGTTTTACACACCTTCTGCTGTAGCGTGTTATGATCTCAACAGCAAGGATCAGGCTGAGCTAGTCTAGCATCGGTCCTTACGACCCAGCCAAGTTCCTCCCTCGTGTGGGAGTCTGACAGGTTTAACCTGGTTGGCATTGATGCAAATGGTCAGTACGAGCCTCTTGGAGCTCTTTGAATACGTCCCATCGACGTTCAAATTGAATTTTACGACACACATGTACTTCCCATCATACCGGGTTCATCTGGTCCCGTGATCACAAAGCCGACGGAGGCTCCTGCACATTCAAGCAGTGGGTTTTTTGCAGGTAGCAAATCGAAACTGTTATTCTCAGCAGCGAAATTTTAAGGTGAGAGTGCATTTCCGCCGTGTTATACCTACGCAAATGTATTGGCTAATGGTAGAATGCATGCGAAAAACCATCATTCGGCTGTGTCCAATCAGCGCTCTGCACTCGCTGACAGCTTTATGCAGCTAAAAGAACACCCTACTTAGGTGCCGGCTGCAAATTTGGAGCTCAGAATGTCTGAGTGAAAACATGATTGGCTGACAAACAGGACAGTGCCAATTGGACATTAATAAATGCTAGGTCGCATATGCAAGTTCCCTCCTGCAAGAGTCCACTTAGGTGCTTTCACTCCCATTCTGAGAGCCGTGAATTGGACATATTACTGTTGCCTCATTCGGCCCGTGAGAAGAGGAGCCCTTGTCTACTCCAGTCAAGTGGCCAAGTCAACACCTCGAGCAGCTTACGCTCAAGAGATGGAATAAGGGCACCTAGCGCCTAGTGATGCTGATATGCGAGCGAACCCAAATGGTTCTTCGGCGGTTCCTGATTTACCGAAATTGGGCTTGAGAGTAAGTCGATATCGGCGCCTGGACGGCTCTGCGGAGACGCATGAGCGTACCGAATCCCCAGACAGTTATAGTAACTTCGACGCCTGCACCGTAGTATCGCTCAGGTGATGTTTCCAACAGATTGACGTGGTTGAACGGGTTAGATTTGTTATCAAGTCATCAGCTCGCCAATCGTGGGTGCGTCGTAGTCTCAGTTTCGCGATGGAAGTCAGTAATCTCCCTACTCAGCCAAGCCAGGACTAATTGATGAAGTCTGGCTGAACAGTTGTGCTTCTACTTTCATCAAATGTATCCTTCTCTCCCGTTAGATCCTATCACTGTTCAAGAAAATAATTGCTGCGCCATCTGTGTAGCTTGCTTTGGATACGGCCAAAGGAATAGAAACAAAATGCAACTCTCAACTAATAGGGCAACCTTCGCTTGCAAGCTGCATACTTGGAATGGAAAACCCTTGATCAAGAAGTGTGTACCACCGTCATCACGTGGCAGAGCAGGTTTCTAAGACACCCTGGAGAGGGATGACGTCAACATGATTGATGAACAAAAAGCGTCGACTCGACACGGTCTCTTTTCAACTCCTTTTAATATCTCAAATCATTATACGTCCAAGACTTAGAAAGGCAAGTTTTCAGAAGAGATGCCTGAGAAAGATTTGCTTAAAACTAATTGTGATCTAGTGATAAGGCGGCCCATCTTCTTCTACAATTGGTGGTTTTAGTCTTCCAGCTTTAAGAAACCAGCCTTGTTCCTACACTTTATCCACTTAGACCGTGAAATAAATATCTTGATCAATCTTTTATCATGACGATGCTCAAGAGCTTCATATCGGTTGGTCAATTGGGCCACAATGCCGCCAGAATCGCCCGGCGAGTCCGATTCCAGCCAGCCTTTCAGACACCCGTCACTGCCGTGCGACAGAGGAGAGCTTTTCGCTCGCTCCCATGCTTGCGGGCATCCGAAGAACAGCCAAGAATACATGACAGAAACGAACTAGATCCCCAGCGATCTGAGACCACAAAGACCGGTACCGACAATGAAGTCGCGAGCCATCACGCGGCCTACGATCCAAATACCACTTCCCCCGAAAGCGAAATCGATCAAGCCGAGCAGGAAACCAATCAGGGAGGCAAAGTCAGCAATCCCTTGGACGTAAGTCCTGCGAACAAAGATGTTAGTGGAGCACGCGATCCGCAAGAAGGAGGCCCGGACCACAACGCGGAGAAGGCGGGACCAAGCAGGAGAGGATCGCCGAGGAAGGGAAAGGAGGTACACGTGGGAGGTAGAAAATAAGTGCAGTCTTTTGTTAAGGAACTCAAGGCGCGAGGCGTGGCTGGCAGACCCGGCATGGATACACTTTGACCTTGTCACATAACGTTCGCAATATATGCTTCGGAAGCAATACTCTCACTGAACGGCAAAGAACATCTAAAAGCAGATACCTTCTCGCGTATATCCAGTAACTCATAAAATACAACGATAATAAAGAGGATATATCAAACAATTATGCCTTCATCGAGGTTGGTGCAGACTGAAGCTATTGTTTCCCTCCGTATTTGATGATGTCACTGCCGCCCAAGACCCATACTTTCTCGCTACCAGGAGGAACATCACCGTCCAGAGCCTTGAGGCCTGCATTGACTGCTGCTCGAGCAATAACGTCTGCATCCTGAGCCCACCCATCTTTCAATCCCGAATGAACCTTCCCGGCAATGCCAGCAATGAACCGGAATGCCGCTTCCGCTGGTCGACTCTCCTCCCGTTGGCCGGAGATCAGACCTGGGCGCAAAATCACCGTTCTCTCGAATCCCAGGGCCTTCACATCCTCTTCAATCTCCCCTTTCATACGGGGATACGCGAAAGATGACGTCTTACTCGCTCCGCTAGACGAGATCAGGACATAGACTTTTGTACCGGCATCGCGCGCTGCGCGAGCCATTTCTACATTCAGACCATGCTCCACCTTGTATTGGTTCTCGAACCCACCAGCAGCAGCACGAGTAGTGCCAAAGGCGGATATGAAGATGGATGGAGTTGGAGTGAGAGAAGAGAGCTGGCCAGCCCAGCGAGATGTATCATCGGATACAAAGGTGGTGAGTTTTGTCTGAGGAGCGGCGGCAGCAGTGGATGGAGTGCGGCGGGAGATCGTATCTACCCGAGCTACAGCGGAATTTTCGAGAAGGCTAGTGAGGATGTGACTGCCCTAGGATTTTGAAGGTTGAGTGAGGAGGAGATTCGCATGTGGCGAAGAGTGATCTTACCACCATCCCAGTAGCCCCTATCAAAGCCACATTCGCCATGATGTTCGGATATATACAATGGCAGCGCTGGTATCAGAAGCGTAGGCTGTACAGAGTATGTATGTACAATGTGCCTGATCAAAACACAAGGGACATGGCTTTTAGAGATCTAGAGATAACATTCTTCAGGCGCGATCAAATGACGTACGAACTGGGGCTAGACTCAGATGGGGCTGTTGATGCCCCAGGCACTATCATGCACGTGCTGAGTGCATGAGATCTGACTAATGCGGGGAGAGTCCGAAGATGGAGGATTCTCCCCCAATTTGCCGCTGGAGATATTTATCGATAAGAAATTGCGTGATTGCCGCTAACCGCTTTTGGCAAGGCCCTCTGGACATTTTCTATACTCCAAATCCGTCTTCTTATTCCCATTGTCCCCCTCCTCAGCCTGGTGTGGTCATTCCTTCGTCTTTGTCTTCCTCTTGTCATCTGTAAGGTGTCGGCTGAGTGTGTCCGGTACCCAGACAAGAAAACCTCAAGATGGGCTCTCCTTCACCATCTTTGTCTACACTCGGTGGCCCTACATATGTCACTGCCCAAACGTTGATCCAACAAGTCGCCTACATCCTCAGCGACAAGATCTTCTCCTATTCCCCTGAGTCTTTCGAGCTGGACAACGCCCTGCGTGAATGGGCGTCGCGTCAGGAAACCAATGCCAATGGCGAATCTACCGTCATCAAGGCTATGGAGACCCGCCAGGGTGCTGGTAACATCGCCCTCGGTTATCTCTTCTCTCAAGATTTCGATCTGAAGAAGCGCCATGTCCCTCAGGGTATCGTTGCTTCTTCGGCCACTCTGCCCTACATGCGCTCGGCTCTGGAGCAGCTATCTCTTTTGTATTCAGTCGCTAGCCCTGTTGCTGCGCACGTTGCCGCCGTTGATTACGCCGGTGAGGACGGGCTGCTCTCGGATTATGCCTCCGCGCTCTCTCTTGCTGAAGAGCTTGGCCTGGGTCTTGTTTCAAGTGCCTCCGTGCATGAGGCTCAGCATATGGCGCTGCTCACGACCCTCCTCGCTTCCGTCCTGCCCTCTGTTCACATCTATGACGGTGTCCGCGTTGGCCGTGAGAACACCCGTGTCATTGATGTTCTGGATCAGGCGGGCGTTGCGCGCACCTACGAGACCATTCGCAAGACCTTGGATGAGTCCCGTAACCGTCACCTTGACACCCAAGGAAAGGTTCTGGACTTGCTCACGTCTCTGAACGGCGAGCTTGGCACAGACTATGGTCTTTTCGAATACCACGGTCACGCCGAACCCGTTTCTGTTCTGGTTGCTTTCGGTACCGTCGAGGCGTCTCTCACTGCGCAAGTTGCTCGCTCGTTGGCAAAGGACGGTGCCCGCGTCGGTGTTGTCAATGTGCGCGTTTACCGTCCCTTCGTTGAGGAGGAATTCCTGCGTGTTCTCCCCCAGTCGACCAAGACTGTGGGCGTCCTTGGTCAGGTTACCAATGAGCAAGCTGTGCAAGAGCAAGGTGTCCGCTCCGCCCTTTACGAAGATGTGCTTGCGGCGTTGACCTTTGCTTCTGGTCGGGAATATGCGCCTACCTGCATCGACATCAAATACCCTCGCTCTCAGCGTTGGAACCTGATAAACACCGCCGCTGCCTTCCAACTCATCTCCGAAAAGCCCATTGTTCAGGCCAACGGCGAAAGCGCCCCTCTTCAGCTTATCGACCCTGCTACCGTGCAGGAGTACACTTTTTGGGATGTCGACAGCTCTGCTTGCGAATCTGCTGCTGCTGTTCTCTCTGAGGCCCTTGCTGCTGATTCGGCCAGCAATGTCACAACATCTAAGTCTCATGACAACCTTGTCCAGGGAGGAGCCGTCCGTATCGACATTCGCAAGAGCTCCAAGATTCTCGATGCTCCTTATGCTATTACTGCTGCGGACACGACATACGTTGGAGACATCAAGCTTCTTGGAGATATCGACATTGCCGCTTCCATCAAGGACAATGGCAAAGTCATCATCAACGCCCCTGGCGTCAAGGACGATGAGCTAGAAAAGAAACTGCCCTTGGGCTTCAGACAGGCCGTTGCTCAGCGTGGAATTTCTCTCTACGTCGTCGATCCATCGGCTGCCGGTGACTCTGCTCCTGAATCCGTCATCCTCCAGTCAGCCTTCCTTAGAGTAGCACTTCCCTCTCAGGAAGCCGTTGGCATAAAGAAGCTTTCTTCGATCATTAGGAACCCCGAGGCTCTTGAGAATGTCACCAAAGACCTTGACAAGCTTCTCCGTCAGATCGAGATCCCTGAGGCTTGGAAGACTTCCGAAGAGGGAACTGAGGCTTCTCAGCTTCCCAAGGATATCTCCATCAACAGCTTCGTCCCCTTCGATAAGGATGAAGCGGAGCCAGCTCCTCTCCTCAATGATTGGCAGGCTGCAGCCAAGGGTCTCGCATTCAAGGAGGCTTATGGCACCAAGACAGCTCTTCGCCCCGAAACGGCCACGAAGACTTTCACCGTTCACGTCAAGGAGAACAGACGCTTGACCCCCGTCACTTATGATCGAAACATCTTCCACATTGAGTTCGATCTCGGTGACTCTGGTCTTAAGTACGATATTGGCGAAGCCCTGGGTGTGCACGCTGAAAATGATCCTCAAGACATTTCAGAGTTCATTGCATTCTATGGTCTCAATCCCGACGATGTTGTTGGTGTTCCTAGCCGCGAGGACCCAGCCGTTCTTGAGAATCGCACCGTTTACCAGGCTCTGGTTCAAAACGTTGATATCTTCGGCCGGCCGCCTAAGCGCTTCTACGAAGCCCTCGCGGAATTCGCTACCGACGAGAAGGAGAAGATTGACCTTCTCACCCTGGGTGGTCCTGAAGGTGCCGTGGAGTTCAAGCGCCGTGCCGAAGTTGACACCATCACTTTCGCCGATGTCCTGCTTGAGTACCCCTCAGCTCATCCTGACTTCCACGACCTGATCCGCATCGTCGGTCCTCTGAAGCGCCGCGAGTACTCCATCGCTTCCTGCCAGAAGGTGACGCCCACCTCGGTTGCCCTCATGATCGTTGCTGTCAACTGGGTTGATCCCCGTGGCCGCGACCGCTTCGGTCTCGCCACCCGGTACCTAAGCCGACTTCAACCCGGCACTCCGGTCACGGTCAGCGTCAAGTCCAGCGTGATGAAGTTGCCACCCAAGTCCACTCAGCCCCTCATCATGGCCGGTCTTGGAACGGGTCTTGCTCCCTTCCGTGCCTTCGTGCAGCACCGTGCCCTCGAGAAGGCACAGGGCAAGGAGATCGGTGCGGTTCTCTTGTACATGGGATCCCGTCACCAGCGCGAGGAGTACTGCTATGGTGAAGAATGGGAGGCTTACCAGGAAGCCGGTGTCATCACCCTTCTTGGCCGTGCCTTCTCTCGTGATCAGCCTGAGAAGATTTACATCCAGGATCGCATGCGCGAGACTCTGCCAGAAATTATCCAGGCCTACATCCGGGAAGAGGGTGCCTTCTACCTCTGCGGTCCCACCTGGCCAGTTCCTGATGTGACTGCCGTGCTGGAGGAGGCGATTGCCACCGAGGCCAAGAACACAGGCAAGAAGGTCGATACTCGCAAGGAGATCGAGAAACTCAAGGATGAGGAGAGATATGTTCTTGAAGTCTACTAGATGGATTTCGTTTGGAAAAATTCTGTTGAGATTTCCGCTACGGTTGCTACACCCCCTACCAGTGTGCACGATGTGATGACCCATTTGTCCCACTTAAGTTTAGCGCTTCCACCATGAGACTCAACGATAGACTTGGATTTCTTCGATGACAATTCTTCAACCCATGTCATTTCCATAGACTCTAATTGCATTTCAAATATCCACCCGGAATCCAAAGGGTATCTGCTCTATTCCTCTATACCTGCAATGTAGACCCAACTGATAGCACAAGGCTTACGCCAACACCTTCTTTCCCCCAAGACAAACGCGTATTCATGTAGAGGTAGGAAAGAGAAAAGTATTGTAAACAATGAAAAATGAAATGGACATGGTCCTTCCAAAGTACCTACGCTCTTCCCACGGCTCCCAACTTCGTCTTACCATAAGCTCCACCTTTTTCTTTCCGTAGCTCTAATGCTCGCCGATAAGGCGGTGCCGTAGGTGGCTGAACAGGATCCAAGTTGACATAGTCCGGGGGCAAGGAGTATGAAGCATCAGAGTCCCAGGAAGAAAGATCGCCACAGGCAATAAATGGGGGAATCCATCTGTTTTCGACGGCGAAACGCTGGGGCTTGT
Organism: Aspergillus thermomutatus; assembly: GCF_002237265.1. NCBI lineage: Eukaryota > Fungi > Ascomycota > Eurotiomycetes > Eurotiales > Aspergillaceae > Aspergillus > Aspergillus thermomutatus. The sequence continues at coordinate 17,124 of NW_020798159.1, read as the reverse complement.
TTGCCAGGGACGGGATTGAAGATTGTGGATGAAGCATGCAAGTTTGAGTTTGTTGGTTTGGTTTAGATGCAGATATCGTCGCTGCTTCCGAAAGTGCGACTGTCTCTCTTGGTGATACAATATCCTCGTCGGCCACTTCGACTCCGATGTTGCCATCCGCGGACACGGGATGTGGCACTGCTGCGCCGCCAAAGAGAGGGTTCTTCAAGGCTTCCATGCCGACCGACCCGTCATGGATGGCTGGAGGAATAAAGCCCTCGCAAACCACGAAGGCTTCTAAACTGCTCGCGCGACTGCTTCTCGGCTTCGCAACACTCACTTTCTCAAATACCGTCCGGAGCTGTGCGTAGATGAGGTCGACGTCGCGGCCTCGGAAGATCTTGGCTACGAATTTGCCTCCTGGCCTTAAGACGCCCACTGCCAGGTTTAATGCGGAGTAGAGGAGCTGTGACTGAATGTAGATGTCCAGATCGTGCAAGCCGGTGACGTCCGGTGCACCGTCAGAGATGACGAGATCGACAGGGTGAGGTTGTTGGATGGCCGAAGGGGAGGAGGAGGATGCCGATTCGTAAGCTTCAGGATCGAGGGCACGAAGGAGCAGAGGGATCGTAGACGGGTGCGTGATGTCGGCTTGAAGCGTTGTGATACCTTCCAATGGCGCCATGGGTTGAAGGTCAATTGAGACGATTTTCACGTTCCTTCTGGGCTTCAACTGGGCGATTTCGTCGTTCCCCGCTTCTTCAGTTGGCCCCTCACCTTCCGATCCATGATCGATTCTTCTCAACGCCTCGCGCTCTTTTCGCTTTTTCTCGATCCATGCCCGCCGGCCAAAGCTCTCTCCCTTGATCAGAACTCGACTGAGAACTTGACTCCAACTTCCGGGAGCGGCGCAAAGGTCAACGACTCGTGTCACTTTCTCGGGGTTTTCATGTTCGAACAGATCAAATTGTTCATCGATCTGAATCAGTTTGAAAGCGGAACGGGCACGCCAGTTTTGTTCCTTTGCGAGTCGATAGTAGGCGTCACGTTTATCCTTGGAGGATTTTCCCATTTTCACGAATTGATAGCAATGGGCCACAAGTCCCGGAATTGCAAGGTAGTGTGGATATATCAATTGGCCCCCAGCTGGATCTCTGACAGAAATTCAATGTGGGGGAGATGAAGCGATAAGATTAAAATCCGCAAAAAGGCGGGCCTCTTTTCTGCCGCTTTTTTTCATCTCCGTGAGCAAAAAAGATCATCACCGCTTCCATTGATTCGTGTCGCAAGCCACGTTTCTCCCGCCTGGCACCGTTCAGGTCGACATTGGAAATCATGGGCCAAAAAAGACAGCGTGACTCGAAAAGCTCGACCTTTCATGCCAAAAAGCGGAAGAAGGCTGAGAACTCGACGGCCGCACCTGATCCGGACGACGGCTGGGATGGTATCGTCGGCGCGGATGAGCTGAACTGGAGGGAAGTAGCTCTTCCTGACCGTCTTGAGGATGCTGGAGGATTTTTTGGTCTGGAGGAAATCGAAGGTGTTGATATAGTGCGAGGTTCGGGCAATGGAGAGGTTCGATTCAAGGTACGTTGAAACGCATGCTGACTGGTTGAAGAATGATCCATTGACACGCAACGATACCAGGCTGTTGCTGGAAAACCGAAGAAGTCTATTTTGAAAAAGAAGGCGCCAGAGCATGAGGAACCTAAATACGATGACGAATGGTCAGGCTTCAGCGACGATGACGCTGACCAGCCAGAAAACAATTCCTCACCCGCCGTAGAGGAACCTGAAAAGTCAGACACGAAGGCGGATAAGAAAATCGAGAAGAATGCCGACAAGAAGGAAGCCAGGGATGCAAAGAAGAAAGAAGCTCAAGTTGCGAAGAAGGAACAGAAGGAACAGAAGGAGAAAGGTTCGGCAATTCAGCACGATACGGGCATTAAAGCTGGCCTTTCGTTTTCCGCTCTTCAAGATGCGGAAGAGGATGATGGAGTCGATGTATCTGGTTGGGACTCATTGGGTCTCTCTCCCGAAATACTCACCGGTCTGTCCAAGATGAAATTCGCCTCTCCGACATCAGTACAAGAGGCTTGCATACCTCAGATCTTGGAGGGACATGACGTTGTTGGAAAGGCTTCTACGGGTTCCGGAAAGACGCTGGCATTTGGTATTCCCATCCTCGAACATTACCTGGAGAAGAATCGTGATGATGTCAGAGCAGGGGAAGGCAAGAAGTCAGAAAAAGACTCAATTCCAATCGCTCTGATACTGTCACCCACCAGAGAGCTTGCTCATCAGTTGTCGAAGCATATCGGGGAGCTGATCGCCCAAGCTCCGGGTGTTAATGCACGCATAGCGCTTTTGACTGGCGGGCTCTCGGTGCAAAAGCAGCAACGTCTACTGTCCAGTGCCGATATCGTGATCGGAACACCGGGTCGAGTATGGGAGATTTTGAGCACCGGGCAGGGGTTGATCCGGAAGATGCAGCAGATTAAATTCCTGGTTGTTGACGAGGCCGATCGCCTTCTGAGTGAGGGTCACTTCAAAGAGGTTGAAGAGATTCTGAGCGCTCTGGACCGCGTCGAGGATGGTGAGGTTCCAGATGGTGAGAATCAAGCATCTGAAGAGGGATCTGATCCTAGCTCTGAAAGACAAACATTGGTTTTCTCCGCCACCTTCCACCGCGATCTGCAACAGAAGTTGGCTGGTAAAGGGAAGTGGACCGGAGGAGATGTTATGGATAAGAAAGAATCCATGGATTACCTCCTGCAAAAGCTGAACTTCCGGGAGGAGAAGCCCAAGTTCATCGATATGAACCCCGTCTCGCAGATGGCCGACAACCTCAAAGAGGGAATTGTCGAATGTGGCGCCATGGAAAAAGTGAGTTCTCGTTGAGGTCTGGTAATGTAGAATCTAGGACTAACGACTTTTCAGGATCTTTTCCTCTATACACTACTTCTATACCACCCCAAACACCGAACACTCGTCTTCACCAACTCGATCTCTGCCGTCCGTCGTCTCACTCAACTCCTACAGACTCTCCAACTCCCAGCCCTTGCCCTTCATTCATCAATGGCCCAAAAGGCACGACTTCGTTCGGTCGAACGTTTCTCTTCACCCTCATCCGATCCCAGTTCTATCCTAATCGCCACTGATGTAGCTGCCCGCGGTCTCGACATCAAAGGCATAGACCTTGTCATCCATTACCATGCACCCCGAACAGCAGATGCCTACGTTCACCGCTCCGGCCGCACAGCTCGTGCTGGCGCCTCTGGTAAGAGCGTCATCATCTGCGGACCCGACGAGATGGTCGGTGTTGTCCGTCTCGCTGCCAAGGTGCATGCCAACATGGCAAATGGCAAAAAGCTGCCGCTGGAATCATTGGAGCTGGACCGTCGTGTCGTGTCACGCGTCAAGTCCCGGGTTACCCTCGCCAGCCGCATCACGGATGCTAATATAGCCAAGGAGAAGATCTCAGCAGAGGACAATTGGCTGCGCAACGCCGCGGAAGACCTGGGCGTTGAGTACGACAGCGAGGAGTTCGACGAGGCCAACGGCAAAGGGCGTGGTCGCGGCCGTGGTCGTCAGCAGAAGCAAAAGGAGGTAGGGAGTGTTAGTAAGGCCGAGCTGGCAGGGTTGCGAGCGGAATTGAAGCAGTTGCTTTCCCAGCGTGTGAATGTGGGCGTTAGCGAGCGGTATCTGACTGCTGGCCGTGTGGATATCGAGGCATTGCTCCGTGGGGAAGGCAATACTTCGTTCCTGGGGCCGGTCGATCCACTGGACTTTTAAGCTGTATGTATATATTATACCAAACATTAACTGCCTTGAACCATTACATTCGATTTCAGTCTCAATAATATGCGTTCTTTATGAACCGCTGTGGTAGCAAACAGCGTCAGACAACATCGCACCCGTGAGTGTTCAAGCTATCATAAGGCTCTCTACCTTTACAATATCATCATATCCACCAGACATCAAACAGACAGAGTATCGTAATACTGTCATCCTCATGAGACTCCTGTCATGCTGACGCGGATCCTTACAGTCGGTTCAGCTTGCATCTCCGACAAGCTCGAATCCCACACTGTCCACATTGCAAGATATAGTTCGGAAGACGATCATGGCACTCCTCGCATCGATGAGACCCCGGAATGCGTGGCCAGAACTCTTCGTGGTCGCATTCGTGCCGTTCCAGCAACAGCTGTACCATCTCCTGGACCTGCTCTGGCCTCTCCGGTTGAACTGGTTGAGCGGGGTCCCTGCCTCGGTCAACGAGATAACGGGCTCGATCCACCAGTCTGTTCTCGTCCCAAAGCTCGCATCGACACTGGCGCCATTTCGTACCGCAGGTATAGCAAAACTCCGCACCGCACCGACAGCTAAACGTTATATGGTTAGAGTCAAACTCTGCATGAAGGTGAAAAATAAACTTACGTGATATGATTGCAGCCTGTTCCAAGCTCTATCATATTTCGGCATTGGAAGCAACGCCGCCAACCCTCGCGCTCGGCCAGTTGGAGGACCTCTTCGTCTTCGTCGGGGCAGTCACCCTCGTGCGCGGGCCTCTTGCAGCGCATGCATGTTCGGGAGGAGCAATGACTGCATGTACCGATGTAGGAAGACACAAGATGCGGATACGGAAAGATGTATTTGGAGCAGGAGGGATTGGAACAATAGGTACGGTGCAGGTCGCTGAACTCGATGGCCTTCTCCTCAAACTCCTGGCTTCGAGCCAAGCCGAGGAACCCGCTGACAAGAGAGAGTGGAATCTCCTTCCTGCAGCAACGAGGTGGGAACAGCGACTCATCAGTCATAGAATCCTGGAAAAGTCTCACGGCACAGGTCCGACAGTATATGTGGCGGCAAGGCGCTTGGACTGTATTCGTCGACGGAACAAGTTCTGTGCACACAGCACATTCATAAAGAGGCTCCTCATCGGAATATGCAGTGATGCAACGACGCTCAGGGTCCTTGGAGCTCTCAGCCTGCGCGTGCTGGCTGGCATCTCTCGTGGAGACAAATTCGAAATCGGTGTTTGATAGTGTCAAATCAATGAAGTCCTTTGCTTTGTCTGCAGAAAGTTGGACCGCGATTGATTGATCGTGGGGCTGCGATGGGGGTACAGGATGTCCAGACAATTCGAGGGCGAGTCTATGATCGTCAGAAGCACGGAGCTCTTCCTGCTGCGCTCTCGTTACGGCAACGCCATCATCTACCACAGCTCGCGCGATGCTCCTGGCAAGTCGTTGGTCCTCGAGGGATCGGTTGTAGTTATCTAGTTCTTCTTGCCAGAAGTGGAAAGCTAGTTCTTGGTCTGACAATTGTCCAGCCACCTGTTTGCCTTTGTTTCGGTCCATGATATTTCTGGTATCCTCGCGTAAGATGTCGAGAATTACAGCGGAACTAGCCTCATCCATGCTTTGTGTAATAGTATAGGTACTGAGATGTAAAAGAGACTCAGAGATGGAAGAAAGAGAATAGGAGCTCGAGATGTCTAAGATGGATGAAGAAGGGGGAAGGGAGAGTAGGTGAGATGAAGTGTTGAGGTGAGAGAAGACTGAGCGAAGAGTAAAGAGAAGTCTTGCCATTTCACTGAGAGCAGCACATGACATCAAGCTAAACAACACATTTCGTTGGGATCTTTTCTTGTGTCAGTTACACTCTGTCTTTTGAACGTTAGATCTATAGGAATATATCATTCTATTAGACTATCTTTAATACAGTCAATACCTTATCAAGCCCAGTTTTACCAATATAGAGAGCACTCCCAGCTTGGTTTCTTATAGCCTGGTACATCCATACTTATCTCAAGTCCTCATTCTACTTACTCTGATACTTTCCTCTTGTAGTCTTTGACTGACAGATAATCGAGCCTTTGTCGTTACTCCTAAAAACTACGGAAGAAGGGTTAGAGAGTAATCGCTAACTTCGTTCCCTCGAGTTTTGCTTCATCCCCACTAGACACAACCGTATCCTTTTCTCCTATAGTACAGCATGTAAAACTCATATGAATCATATAATGGTTCTATATCTGGTTGTACTTGATCCTGTCATGTTCCATCACTTAGTTCTTAGTTCATACTTGACAACGTTACAAAAATGTATGAGAAGTATGACTAGAATGACCCTAGCCTCACCTTCTCATGACCTATACACAAAATCCTTCAACAGCCTCTCAAACATTGATCGGAGTTCATCATCTTAATATCTCACCAGACCCTCAATGTTCCTGCACTAGATTGTATGCAAGATATAATTGATCTTCTCTCGCAGTAAATCCCGCCTCGGCAAACCGATATCAAGAACCAAACTCTCGGCATGCCGATCATCTTATCAGTTATTACCAGTTTCTGCGCCAAAAATTGCATTCTCGTTCTTTCGGTTCCGCGATAGGTTTACCCACTTACCCACTTTCGGGATTCGTCCGCCAATCTTCTTCGAGAATTGCTGCAAATTTAATCCCGATGACGGCACTTCTTTTCTGCTGGTGGTCAGGGCCGGATTCCGAGTCATGTAGCTAGTTTTTGGAAATCCCTGGATCTGGACCTTGGGTTTCATTTTGTGATTCTGTGATTTCTGCTCGGGGATTTGCTGGTGCTTTAATCTAAGGCAGAGAATTATCGACTGAAATAGACTGTTATTTTATGAGCTCGTGGTGAGTCTTCCTTTCTACCTTGCATTTGTTGATATCATACCTCTCTACTTGCTCCGATTGCGGATTACCGAGGGGTAGTCGTTGAAGAGAGCTGAACGACAAAAGAAGTACACAAACTGGTTACTGATCTGTCATTCTAGTCAAAACTCAACCAAGCACACACATCACTGACGATAAATCTGGCATAAAGTCGCCATGTCGTGGCTTGCAAGGCCCTCCCGCTGCCTGAGCAGAGTCAAACCAACCACCAGACTCGTCGCTCCCGTATCTACATGCAACTTCCCTGTACGATCCATACAGGGCGCATCAGCCGTCGCTCAAGATCATCACTCGAGTCACACATGTTCCGCCGTTGACGATGGCTCCTCCTCATTTCTCCCCAATCACACAGCATCAGCGGCACAACATCCCCGCCCTCAAACCAATCCCATCGACGAACTGATCTCCCAAACACCCCTCGTACAAGCCCTCCGTCGCGATCCCGCCTATATCGAATCCCGTCCCCACCTTGCGATGAACCCCAGCCTTCGCCCGAACCACTTCGTCGCAGGCCCAAACTCTGGCCCAGGCAAGATCACCGTCCCGCCCTACGTCTGGATGGCGAAGAACCCGCGCACCGCCGCGGAAACGACGACCAGCCGCATGGTGTCGGTGTTCCATATCGGCCCGCAGCTCTGCGGTCATCCGGGCTTCGTACATGGCGGTCTGCTGACGGTGATGTTCGACGAGGCGTTTGCGCGCTGCGTTTCGACTTCGTTTCGCAGTGGTCTGGGTATGACTGCCAACCTGAACGTGGATTTCCGGAAACCTGCGTTGCCGGACCGACTGTATGTGCTTCGGGCGGAGACGGTCAAGGTCGAAGGCCGGAAGGCGTGGGTCGAGGGCACGTTAACCTCGTTGCCGCCTGTTGGCGATGCGAGTGAGCCTGTTATGGTCGCCGAGGCTAAGGCTTTGTTCGTAGAACCGAAATTCGCAGAGGTATGTTGCAATTGACGATAAGTCCCAACATATATGATTGCCAGACTGACTCAACCCATTAGTCCATGGTTCCCTTGTACAAAGGCTGAAACTCAACACCTCGTCGGTTGCAAGAGGCCCTGCGTACCCCTGTTTCCTAATAATAAATAGTCTCCATACCAATAGAATCATAGACAAGGATAGAGTAAATAGACCCGGCGTTAGCATAATAGAACTTAATGAACACAATCAATCAACACAAGACCAGATAATTTCATTTCTATCTAGCGGATATTTCCGAAACTGAGAACCCTCTGGACTCCTTACCAAGCCGGATTATCAACACGCAGAAACAACAAGTGCAAATTTGATAAATTCACAAGACAAGAGAGGCGAATTAATAGAAAAGAATGGTTCCCGTCGGTCGTCACGAGAATATATCGCCAAGGGGTATGATGCTGCCACTAGATACCGTACCAATATGCTGTCCGAAACGCTCTTCTCTTTTTTTCAATGGATTTCATTAGTTTTCCTTTGTTTTTGATGGTAGATGACGTTAACTGTGTGATATCCCCACGTCACGGGGGGAGCCATGGGGGCGACGGATTTTAAGGCCAAAGCAGAATGATCGACGGTGACGAAGTTCAAGACAGGTGGAAGGCACCCTGACCCTCTCGAATAGCAACAGACAGCCTTTCTCGAAGAACTTCCAAGCTGCTGTAGTCTGGAAGCTTGAGGTAGTTCACACACGTCATGACGCTGGGAAGGTAGTCATCGGGAGTGTAAGGAGGTTCACTGGGACGACAGACAACGGTGAAGATAGGGGTGAGACTCTTGAACCCTGGAAAAGAGATAGAAGTCAGTGACCATTGTTCAGCTGTAAACAGAGAGAGAAGCTGCAATTTACCTCCAATAGGGAGCTTCGGGCTGCCGGTGACAAATTGGAGGAAATCGCGCCGTTGCTGCGTATCTAACTCGCTCATTGTCTGCAGCAAGTTTCGAACGCTCTTGCTGTCCATGTTAAATCCATGATCGGCCTTGATGGAATCCATGAGAGCTAAAGGCATGGAGTTAGTAACGACTTCCCGGTCCACAAATATGGAACGCAACTTACTCTCAATAGTCCAATCTTCTTCGGCTCTTCCGAACAGCATGACGAGTTCATTGGGCGTGAAAGTCCGAAGCGCAGAGTACGGGAAGACTTGCGAGAATCCAGTCCGGAACGCTTCCACTTGACGTTGCACGCCGCTACCCAGTGTCATGTCGACCACTCGGTCAACGTACTGATCAACATTTTCAATCGTCACAGGAACGTTGGAACCGTTATCGATTAGTTCAACTGAAGGATAGCCAGGCAGAGTGAAGTCAAGACTCAAATCCTCCACTCTGACACCGTCAATTTCGACATTGCGCAGAGCTTGCGACTTCCCTGCGGCCGACAGAGTCCGGTCGCAGTCAATTGCCCTCTTCGCGTTAGCGAAGCGCTTCAGCAACAGAAGAGAGTTTGCAAGATCCTGGTCCACGGCTTTAACTGTCCCCAGAGACGGAGCCACCGAGGAAGAGCTATCGGCAATACGGAAGAAGGCCGGGTTAAAAGAGACATCGATGATCCTAGAGTCGAGCATCGAACGAGCAACAAACTTTCCAAGCGTTTTGAACAAGCTCAACTGTTTCTTTCCGGACTCCGAGGCAGCTTGTTCCTCACTCATGGGAGCCGGGAACAAGCCACGCTTGCCAAAGGCAAACTCCTCGTCGTTGTTGCAATCGTTTTCTCTCCAGATCTTGAGCTTCTTCTTGGAGAATTCCTTCGAGACTGTGGAGTAAAACTCGAGAGTCGGACCCAACCCTGTTCCGACTTCCTCGAAGTATTCCACCTCGAGAACGCTGGGCGAAGAACCGTAGAGCTCCATGACCTTCATGGCCGACTCAAGGATGCGACTTCTAGAGATCCGTACCTTTTGTCGCTGGAGACGTCCCAGGAACGGTCGGTCATCGCGTCGGTGGTCGCTCCGGCTGTCATCCGCATTCTGGGAATTTTGCCATCTCATCATCGCTCGGGCGTAGCCAAAAGCAGTTGACTGAAGGAATAGATGACGGGTTTCAAAGGGGAATAGGAAGGGGAAAAGCCGAGCCAGATCCTCGCTCCAGCTGGGCAGACAGCTGCTAGCCACGATGAGCGGTTCCTCCAGCTGACGGTTGAGCTTGGCAGTGAGCTTGGTGTTGATGAATTGCGCCAGCGGCTCCGGTCTTAGTGCTACAAGCTCTTTGGTATCAGCCAGTATGTCATCTAAAGTGACATTCATCTCGTGCAAAGAACGAAGGAGCCGTAGGATCGGCGCTGTGGTGGAATCTTTGCTCAGAGAGGACGGCATCTCAGCGCTGTTGCCGGACAAGTCTTCTCCGAGGCCGGGCGTAAGGGTGGAAGGCTCCGGCGGCGGTGGTCCTGGAACCCGCCTAAATTTAACGGTGTGAATGGCAGACCACACATTCCTTGCCCCAGCATCCGCGTGCTCACGATTGTGATGGACCGCACGGTAGATTGTGGTATCACTGGAGACAGGCTTGTCGTCTACGCTGAACTCGATGTGCCAGTCTTGAGGGATGGAGGTCATAGCGGCCGCGTAAGAAGCGAAGGGACGACCAGCAGTGGCCAGCGAGCTGCTTCCTGTCGTATTCGCGGCTGTATTTGGGGCGAATGAAGATGACTTGGATGCGGGAGTCGACTGAGACGGCGTCGCCACACGAGTTCCATCCTCCTTCCGTGCTGTCACCTTGCCTGTAGAAGCCACTTCCATGTTCACGGCAGTGGGGTCGTGATGATTGTCATCGGATAGGTCATCTTCCAGATCGTCGACAATGGCATTGAGCTCCTCATCGCCGTCCTCGTCCTCGTCTTCTTCGTCCTCGCTCAAATGCCTCTCGTCCGCACATTCTAATGGCTCGTCGTCGTGCTCGGATTCGTCTTCAGGAGCACTCGACTGCCTCCCAACTTGTTTGGATCTTGACGCAAGATCACGGTGTCCGACCGGGGACTTTTTGTCGCGCGATTTTGATTCGTCGCGACGAGACGCCAGGTTAGTACTTCCTGACGGCTTTGATTGGGTTGGCAGGTCACTGCTAGAGAAGTCGCCGCCACCAACGAGCTGTTCGCGGAGACGTGCCGCACTGGCGATCTGCGAAAGAATCGTATCACGGCTGCGAGACGCCTTGGGACGATCTGACAGACTTATCCTGGGATGGAGAAAATCATCCAAGGATTTGAAAGTCGCGATAGCATGAATCGAGACCATGATGTTTCTATAGGGACGAGGAATATCCGAATCTTCATCGGCCACTAGCTTGAGTCTGAGTTGCTTACCCAGCATGTGGGTGGCGTTGCTACGCGTGTTTTCTAGTGAGTTGTGACTGACAGTGATGACTTCAAAATGCTCAGTTCGACTAAGCAAATCTTGTAGCTTCTGGATCAAAACGCTGAATGGGGTTGTGGCAGTACTTTGACTTTTGGCTTTCTCTGAGATTGTTGAGCCCATGAAGGCTTGCAGGAAAGCGGCACGAGCGTCGCGCATGGAGGAAGCTATCCAGCATGAATAAAATCAGTCACCATGTCAATAACTGCAGGAGGAATATTAACAAAAAGCTTACATTGTAGATCCCCAAACACATCCAAGAGCACCTTGATGATTCCGGAATTGAGCAACTCAGCACTGGTGATACTTTCAAGCGCATCTCCGTCGAAGTATGAGGCTAATTTCTTGAAAAGCGGGAGCCCTTCGCCGTTTCCGTCGCCAAGATAGCAATCCTCGATATCTGCTGCGAGACTTTGCAATTCAGCCAGAATCTGCAAAGCCCTGTCTCGCATGGCTTTGCCCTCGCTCGCTTCGTAGAGCTCGACAAAGGCGCGTGCATCGCGTATGACAAGGTCCTGCGTAGCGTCTTCCATTCTCGCCGTATTGTGGTGACCGGAGAAAGAGGACGAGCTTTCCGAGTCAGAAATGTCATCATTCTCCTCGTCCCGATCATCATCTTGCTCATCGTCCTCGTCGGCTGTATGCCGACCACTCTCTTCATGGCCATCGTCTTCCGAAGCAACCGATTTTGGCTCACGGGGTGAATCGCTGGAGAGATCCATAGGAACGGTGGCCGGCGTATCGCGGGACGCCTTCGAATGTTTGTCAGTGGAAAGGGGGGCTTCAGCTAGCTTGAAGATCTCCGAGATGACGCCTTCACGATGGAACTGATACCGATATACGTGCTCGAGGCGCTTGAAGAGGAGTTCGGCGCATCGCAGAGCCAACGACACCAGTGATGGATGATCTTTCTGTGAAAGAATAGCAGCCAGGTATGATGCGTATGGAACGGAGCGCAGAGCCTCCTCTATTAAACCAGCATCCAGGTTGTGCAACATTTTGAGCTGGGCGATGAGGACCTTTTGCCGAACCCCAAGATTGACCGTACTAGAATAAGCGTCTGTGAGAGTGGGCAACAAGATCATGGCGAAGCGCTTGAGCTCAACCTTGCATTCCATCAACAGGGAACGTCTTTTCTCTGCGGATTCCTGTCCTTGAAGGTGCTTGGGGTCGAAGGCTGAGCTATCTTCGATGGAGGGAGTCAGCATGCGATCTGCTGAAGGGCCACGTCGTCCCGGAGGAACTTCAGGAAGTAGTTCGCAAATGACATTGAGAGTTTCGAAGACCTGTTCCCTTGGACGGTGAATAAGAGCCTGCATGACCAAGACACTATCCATCTTAACACCCGTGGCTTCAAGGTTCTCGGGCGGCGAAACACCGGTTAAAATTTGATAGATGGTGTCGACCACGTGCATTTTGAGCAGCTCGACGGACAGCCGAGGGCTCGCTTTAGACGTGATCGCCAGGACGCGAAGAAACTGGGTATGAATATGAGGTCCAATAAGATTTGTTGTTCCCGGCAACAGCAGACGGAGTACAGCCCTCAGCATTCCGGGTTCAATCAGCTCCTCCAACTTCTCTGGCTTGTACTTGAAACTTTCGACAATTCGCGACACACAAAGACATCCCTGCTCGACGACTTTCTGGTCGCTGCTCGAGAGAACATTCAGCAGCGTGGGCATCACATCTCTGACAACGGGAAACGCATCGTGAGGGAGGTTACGGCAGCAATTCGCCGCAGTCGTCACCGCCGTACGTTGCGTACTTGTGGGGAAGAAATCTAGGTAAGTTAAGCATGCCGTCAGGCCGCCCTCTCGTACGATAGAAGCGGGGAAGTCAATGGAGATTTTAGCCAAAGTCTTATTGACAGTCAACATTTACCCAATGATAACGGTTCGCAGGTATGCAGGGAAAACTCACACTGAGGGCTTGCTCAGCCAAGTCAATGAACTGGATGTCCAGTAATTTCTGGCATAGGATGGGAACAGCTCCGCCGTAAACTACATTAGCAACTGAGCCCCGTAAAGCTTCCATCAGGTTAGCCAAACAGCGGCAAGCTAAGAGCATGATTTCGGGATTCTCTTCGCCAAACTGGTTAGGTTGCATCAAAGAGACCAACTCCTTGACGTAGGGATCCGGAGAAAATTGGCCAGAAAGATTGTCCTCATTTGATACAAGTAAAAGGTCAGACAGTTCTTGTAATGCAATCAACTGGATTGAAGGGTCTTCTTTCATTCTGAGATTGCACAGTATCTCTCGCAGTCGAGAAGACATGCCCGACATCATGCCACTGAGTGCACGAAGGGTGCTCTGGAGCCCTAACGGAGTTCGCGAACCGAAGAGACTGTTATGAAACAGATCTGCATCATCATCGTCCATGCCGGAGGGAGTCGTGCCATCATTACTATCGTTCGACGGGGAAGATTCCCGGTTCGCAGTCCGCTCATGACTTTCCAGCTCCTCCTCTGCCTCTCTCATCATCACATCCGAATTCGTTCTTGACGAGCGCTTCTTCTGTCGACGCGGGGGAGGAGATTGAGTGGCTGAGAGACGATCTGCCCCGAAGATGCATGAGTTTTCAAGCTTCCAGCGCTCTCACTATCTTCGTGGGGCCTTACCTTGTGATACTTTTCCTCGATTTCTGCTGGACTTTCGCCTCGATGGCGGAGGCGAAGCCTGCTTCTTTGTGGTTTCCTCCGGGGCGTTTGATGACGGACTAAGCCCAGACAAAAGATTAGCTTGACATCGCTACTGATATGAGTTTCCCGGAACACCCATGACGTACCCTGGTTGTGACATTGCTGGCCTATTTCGAGTACCACGTCGGGTGGTGGAAGCAGTGGTAGCTGGTTGAGGAGGAGATGCGAGCCTCTGTCTTTTAGTTCTCCGGGTAGGAGATTGGGGGTTTGTATCTTCGGGGACGTCCAGGGAACGATCACGGTGCGCGTGGGCCTTGCGTTTTCGGGATGGGGCCGAACCAGCGGCTGGAATCGAGGAAGAGGGGCCGGAGCCAGCGGACGAGGGGGAGTCTGCAGCAAGTCTCGCAGCTGAGCGAGTGATTCTGGGGGACATGAGAAACTGAGCTTTTTTTCGGTAGGTAGAAGTGGGTGTTCAGGAAGAGGTGGAAGACAAGAGATGGGTGATAAAAGTGGGTTCAGCAGGGTGGAAAGCAGAGCTCGTCCATGGGTGTCCGAGGCTTTGTCGCCAAGTCCTGATTAGAAGACGGAGCCAAGCCGCATCCACAGAAAGGAGTGGGAGCAACGGGTATCATGCGAAGGTAGCGGCGAGCAAACAGTTGATGAGTGGGGGAAAAGGTAGGCTATGATATGTACCTCAGGGAAGAAGAGGTGGCAATGGCGGAAGCTCCAGCGGAAGAGTCCTCAGGGTCCTGGCGGTGTAGACGGGGCCTTTGTCTGGCCATAAGTTGAATGACAACGAGAGCTGATTGTGGAGGGCTCGCTTGTCAGTCGATACCGTTCAACACGCCATTCGAAAAAGGTTGGCAAAAAGCGGGTGGAAAGGCGAAGCTGTTTCGATTGTTGGTGCGGTGGGATGGATTGTAATCGAGAGGCACCCGGCAGGCTGACTAGAAGCGAAACTCAGAAATCGAACGCTGAAAGGGAGTGTATTGACGAGATAAGTTCAGAAGCTCAGATGGGCACAAAAAGGAGGAATCAAAGGGGTTGGTGGAAGATGGAAACAGTTGTAGTTGAATGGAGAGGGAGATGATGGATGATGAGCTGAGGATGGGAGTTGACGTGGTTGTGGTTAGTGACGCCGGCCTGAGGAAGCAAGTCCGGGGAGCGCCAGACAGCAGAAGCGCAACCTCCACTGCACACATACAGACCCAAGGTGAAAAAGGGGTATTCACGCACTCATAATTTGGGCAGACTGTATTCAGCATGAAAATTATAGAATTTTATACAGAGGCTTACTCTTACCAGGAGTTCTATACTAGAAATAGGACTAGCAATGAAGCTCTCTTCAATGATAAGGGTCTGCTCACGAGACCAACATCTCACTGCGATTTTCAGAGAATTTATATGAGATTCTGATCTTCTCAATATATGAATTAAAATTTACAGGATATAGAATCTTACCCAGTGTTGACCAAGCTCGTCGGGGGTTCTCACACCACTGCAGAGACCTGTAATGCTTTACCTACCTAGAGCTTGTAGCGGACAATGTGAGACAGGGTGAATCATTATAACTGAAAGTATGACCCTCTTAGACGGTAATAGTGCTAGCAGAAACAACAGCAATTCTAGCAATATCGCTGAAGACTTAGTTCTCATAGGTTCTGCATTTTGAGCACCAGCAAAAACAGAGTTGATCTATATACCTTCCAACTAACGGGCTAGTTACCAGACAACTGAGTGTTTCATCCCTCCCAGTTTCAAGCATCTCGAAAGGTTCATTCGTGTGCTGTTGGAATAAGCCATCTCTATCAACTACAACTCGGAGTCTGCTAGGGTAAGACATCGCACTAAAGGGGTAACCAGCCCTATTGACGCACCCAAGGCTTCAAGCGTGGACTGAACCGCCCGGAAATAAATGAAGAAGACAGGACTCATTTCTCATTGCCTGTCTCTTCAAATTAGCAACTGTAAGCCTCCAGCGTTGCCAAGCAGTCTAGTCGGAAGGGACATTCGGGAGGTTTGCAAACAGGCTGGGTCCAAGTTTGCTTGGTTGGCGAACAGTTGAGTTCGTGAGTACCTAGATCAGGCCAGGTTCGTGGAGATGCAACATGTCTGTGCCAGAAAGGGCGAATAGAGCGCTAGACGGCGATCATATGCCATCCCTCCTGTAGATATATTGGCAACTGGAGCCATTCTTCGAACAGGGTGCCAAACCCATGGACGTCGGTCGTAGGGGCAGCGCTCGGATTTCTTTCCCTGAGCGCGAGGTCTCAGTGACGCCGGGGTGGTCGTTTCGCTAGGGGGAGGTTGATAGTAGTCAAGATCTGTCCCTCTGAGGGCACGTTTCTTTAATTATGGTAGGTTTCATCTCTGCGATGGCTGATGATCGGGGGAAGGATGCATGAAAGCTCTGGCTCACTCCAAATATTGCCCCTCATGCTTGTTTGAGTCTTGAGATCACCTTCAGCTGTAGTAAGCCAATACGTTATCGGTGCGATGGCTTATCGCCGACTCAGTATTGTACCTCGGTCGGAGAGATCGCCAGATGACCATGATCACCATTCACCATAAGAAGACTTTCAATAATCACGTATCAAGTTGGTAACCTGGATGTGCAATCATCGCAGGACTGTGGACAACGAGTATGCCGTTGACTCGAAACGGACAGCGAGTTCGAGTCATCTTCTCAGAACAGCGTCCGGCGGTGCTGCATCAAAGTCTCCGCGGTTGCCATGGGAGAATCAGGGATATTTCAACCTACAATTCAAATGACGAGGAATGATAGACTCTGCCGAGGTAATCATTACGAACACTGTTGAGTTCGAATGGAGCCTGCGCTGAAACGGCGTAAATTGTAGGCATCTGTCTGTGCCTAGAGATGGTGACGTAGGACGCTTATCGGAGAGACCGTGCAGCCTAGAAGGAGATGGATCATTATTACCAATATTTAGGACATTCTACCGGTGTTCCCAAGCTTTGTATGCGAATATTATTCTTGCAGAGGAAATGAGTGTACCTGGATGTTTCTCCGTGCCCTTTTCCACAAGCCAACTGCTCTGCTCTAAGATCGATGAGGTGATTCTCCGATTCACACCGGACGCCATCTTTGTCCTTTCTTCCCCTCTTCTCATCTTTCTTCTTTCTTCTCTTGCTCTCTCACAAAATCCTTGCCTACTACTACGTCAAAAGAAGACAATCCATCAAAGAGAAACCAGCCAAACAAAGGGATTCCGGAGGAGATTTAATAGCATTTTTCCATCCCCCTGGCCATCAGTCTCTTCTTCCTGCTCAATAAATCTCTTTCTTCTTCCCCGCCTCCCCCCACCCCGCCTGACTAAACAATCAAGCCCGCCCACATTCATCCATCCTGCATTCTCTAGTCCGCAACTCAAAAAAATCCTCTTCCGAGTTGATCCCATCGCCCACCCTCCTACACCATCCATTCACTCCTCCCCACCTCCCCCCATCCTCCATCCTCTAA